>NW_027052722.1:0-131912 GCF_011386835.1 Chrysemys picta bellii
TCCGCCCCGCCCCCGGCGCTAGGCGGCGCTGTAGGGGGCCGGCAGACGGAAGATGGCGGCGACCATGGTCCGGCGGCTGCTCCGCTCAGGTGCGGCCCGGTTCCGCGCGTGGGGAGCCGCCCGGGGCCGTTCCCGGCGTGCGCTGGTCCCTGCCCCAGACGGGCCCCGCCGCTGACTCGTGTGTGTCTTTCAGGGCCGCGTCCGGGGCTGTGCGGAGCCGGAGGCCGGGAGCCGGGGGCCGCCCCGCGCAGAGCGATCGGCCATGGCCGGGTGGCGGTGGAGCTGGACAGCAGCGCCGGTGAGGGGCGGCCTGAGTGTGTGTGTGTGTGTACAGTGCTGGGGGGGGGGGGTACAGCGCCTGGTGGGATGTGTGTGTGTACATGTACAGCATGCTTTGTGTATGTACGTGTACAGCCTGCCGATGTGTGTACAGTGCGCTGGGCTGTGTGTATACATGTATAGCGTGCTGTACATGTACAGCCTGCTGGTGTGTGTATGTGTGTACAGTGCACTGGGCTGTTTGTGTGTATGGCACGCTGGGTGTGTACGTGTATGGCACGCTGGGGTGGGGTTTTTTTACAGATACGGTGCTCTAGGGTCTGTCTGTGTGTGCGTGTACAGTGCGCTAGGCTCTCTGTAACAGTGCTATGCACGATGCCTATGGTACAAAGTGCTGACACTTGGTAATGGATCCAGAAAAGCTGCTGTGATTGTTTTAACATGCATGTGACTTGTCTCCTGCAGTGACTTAGGCCTATGGGCTTCTGCACGTACACTCGTTTGGATGAAGGAATAGGCCTTAAGCCCTACCACAGTTTGCCATGCTGATCTTCACAAGCACACCTCAAATAATCTATATCTAAAGTACACAGTGCGTGTCACTTCTATGTGTGAGCACTGCCAGTCCTACTTGGATGCCTGTCAGTGGAACGCAACCACAATCAAGGGAACAATATTTAAAAGAAAAATCTAGCCTCTCCACTCCAGCTCCTGTCTAATCTGTTTTAGCCCTCTTGAATACAATCCATACCAGTCCTTTTTACAAATTTTTGTTACTTATAAGTTTTTCTTTTTAAAAATGAGCCAGTTTAAAATGAAATCAGAATTTAATACAAAATATGTTGAGGCCTAAATTTAGAAGATTATAATAAGACATTTAAATAACAAATAAATATGCTGAATCCATGACCCTCTCTAAAAACAAACAAACAAAAAAACAAAAACAAAAATCCCACTTTGAATTAAAAGCTTCTTTTCTATATAAAGAAAGAGTCAGGGAAAGCATCTAACTTTTTAAGTCAAGTTTCAAAAATATGGTACAGTTGGTTAGCCTAGGTCAGGGGTAGGCAACCTATGGCACGTGTGCCGAAGGCGGCACGCAAGAAGATTTTCAGTGGCACTCACACTGCCACCAGTCTGGGGGGCTCTGCATTTTAATTTTATTTTAAATGAAGCTTCTTAAACATTTTAAAAACCTTATTTACTTTATATACAATGATAGTTTAGTTATATATTATAGACTTACAGAAAGCGACCCTCTAAAAACATTAAAATATATTACTGGCACGTGAGACCTTAAATTAGAATGATTAAATGAAGACGCGGCACACCCCTTCTGAAAGGTTGCTGACCTCTGGCCTAGGTAATTTAGGTAATTTCTTTTCAAGAGACATAGGCGAGACTAGAATTTTAAGCCGCAGTTACTTTCACTTAGGCATATTTGAAAATTTGCTCAGACCAACCTGAAATAATCAGTTTAATTCACTGACTACAGTTAATCCCTCTATTTAATAAATTATTTAATTGTCAATGTGAAGCATCTTTTGATAAGAGAAGATTTGTTTGTGTCTAAAACATTTAAGGTTGTCTTGTTTAATACAAATACATTTTATATACTGTTTTGTTTGTTTAAATTCCAGTCACCATTCTAATGCAGATTGACACAAAACATGAGCAAAAAGTTAATTATCTAGTAAATAAGCAATATATCATTCACCATTTTCTAACATACTAAAAGTGTTTGGTTAATAAGAATCTGAAAATATTAAGCTATATAATTCCTTAAATGTATATAGTTATGGTGTACACTTCTAGGTAGAAAGCAACAGAGGGTCCTGTGGCACCTTTGAGACTAACAGAAGTATTGGGAGCATAAGCTTTCGTGGGTAAGAACCTCACTTCTTCAGATGCAAGTAATGGAAATCTCCAGAGGCAGGTATAAATCAGTGTGGAGATAATGAGGTTAGTTCAATCAGGGAGGGTGAGGTGCTCTGCTAGTAGTTGAGGTGTGAACACCAAGGGAGGAGAAACTGCTTCTGTAGTTGGATAGCCATTCACAGTCTTTGTTTAATCCTGGTCTGATGGTGTCAAATTTGCAAATGAACTGGAGCTCAGCAGTTTCTCTTTGGAGTCTGGTCCTGAAGTTTTTTTGCTGTAAGATGGCTCACCCTCCCTGATTGAACTAACCTCGTTATCTCCACACTGATTTATACCTGCCTCTGGAGATTTCCATTACTTGCATCTGAAGAAGTGAGGTTCTTACCCACGAAAGCTTATGCTCCCAATACTTCTGTTAGTCTCAAAGGTGCCACAGGACCCTCTGTTGCTTTTTACAGATTCAGACTAACACGGCTACCCCTCTGATACTTCTAGGTAGCAAACAGATGTACCAAATCTACTGTAAAGTGTCTATTTAGTTGTAAGTCAAGGTGTTTTAATGGGTATATCAACTAATGAGTGCATCTTTCTTTAGAAAATAGCTGAAATACAAATGCTGATTTAAATCAGTCCACCCTGGAAATGCCACAATGCATATTTTCCCAGGACTCAGAAGTTCAGGTTCTAACAGAATAGCACAGCTATGGGAATATGTGTAGTAGTTACTGGGACTGACTACTGTAATTAAGTCAGTGTTAAACTTAACTAACCCTTTATAAATTACTCATAACTTTACTCAGATTCCTTTTTGGTTTGAAATTTCTTAGGCTCTGTTTCCGTCCAAAAATAACATTATTTTAGTGGGGGTGCTGTGTGCATGCGCGTATGTGCTGTGAGAGGTTGGGAACAAATATATCCCTCTCAGCACTCCCCTCTTCTATTCCAGCTGGAATTCTTGCACGCACGTGAGACTGTTTCTGTATTGTTTTTTATAAACACCTGCATTGAAGGCTGAACACAGTCTTGCATCACCTGACACTGCCATTAATCAGGGAAAAGATATGAGAAGCTTAGCATTATTGCAGCGTTAGGGTTCTAATCAAGCAGTCAAGTCAGGAACTTCTGGAAGTTACTTCTATTGCGTGTTTAATTCTGCTGTGGTGCACATGTATTTTTTGTGTGTCTCTGTTTTGATCATTAGCAGAGTGTTGAATCCATTTAATAAAATATACAGGATATACACTGTGGCAGAGTTAACATTCTAGTTCAGAGTTCAAATTCAAAAATCATCAAATGTTTGTTGATGACTTCTGAGCACTTGATTTCACGGACTTAATTTTCATTAACACGAGGCTTTTGGGGATTTCCATTTGGGAATAAGGATGGCTGTGCCTGCTTGTTCATACACTGCCTCCAATTTACTGACGCTTTTCCTTGATCAGTCGGCAAGGGTCAGTGTTTGTATTGCCAGTTCCCCAGCAGAGCTAAACATGCCAAATCTGTTGGTCTAGGGAAGTGGATTTGTTTTCGCTTTTTAAGTGTTTCATGATCTTTTGTCTCTCCCGTTTCTGTAGTCCCATGAAAGAGTGAGCAAGCGGCTGCACCAGCGGTTCCAAGCCTGGGTGGACAAATGGACCAGGGAGCATGTGACCCGTGAAATGGCAGCTGAGACAAACAAGTGGCTAATGGGAGAAGGGTTGGAGGGTTTGGTGCCCTGTACCACTACCTGTGATACAGAGACCCTGCACTTTGTGAGCATTAACAAGTACCGTGTCAAATACGGCACAATATTCAAGACACCGTAAAGTCCCTGAGTGAGGGAAGATCACGTGGTGTGTGTATGTGTGTGCGTATCAAGGAAACGAGGAAGATGCCTTTCTTCCCTCACTGTGTATCTCCGTAACATGGCCAGTTGACTAGTGCGAAGCTGGTACAGCCTGTCACCAGCGGGATTCGGTTTAGGAAAACGGATCTCTACAACCCTAAGCTGGAACTGTTGCCAACAGGCCTCTGACTTCAGCGTGCACTGTGGAGGGAAGGACCCTTTTCAGAACTGAGTGATCCTAGAGAAATGCAGCTAGCTCATATGCACCAGCACTTCTGAGACTAACTCCTCAATGGCCTGAACTTCAAGGGAAGAGAACTGGATGTTGCATACATCCTGACCGGAGTGGTGCATTTAAAGTTACATGCTCAGCTATGTCGTGAAACCCAGAGGTGCCTATCACAACTGGATTCTCCTCTGTTAGGCTGCTGCAGGTTTGCCAGGATCTCACCCGGGGTCACCCAGCTCTGCAGTCCGGCTGTCGAGAACAGCGTCTCCTGGATCTGACCCTCGACTCCTCCCTCCTTCACCCTGCTGGACTCCTGATTCAACCAGCTCAGATTGGTCTGTCCTTTCTAGTGCCAGCGGGATTGTTTTGTACCTGCTTCTTTACTAGTCTCTCCTAGGGCCATGCACCAGCTTTTCACACACATACGCACACACAGCAGAAACAACACAATTTTAACATGTTCCCCTTCCTTTTTTGTAAATAAATGTACATATTGTCAATTTTTTTTCCTTTTTTTATTAAAGGAAATATGCTTGATGTGCTAGCATAACTGTACCAGCTTCTTGTGTACCATAGTACCAGGTGGCTTGAGAGTTAGTACCAACAAACAGACCTATGGAGACATTTATTACACTTTTTACCAAAGGGAGTTATCGTTGTAGTGCTTTTGTGTGGAAACTTTTCTCTCCTTTCTTTTGTAAATAAAAATACATCTTGGTTCTTATTGAGGAAGACACTCGCTCACCCACAGCCCTGTTCCTGTTCTGAAAGGCAGCATGCAGCATGCAGTTTGCAATGGGGAGAGGAGACATTTGACCATTTTATTATTGGCTTCACAATCTGAGGGGAGAAGGCAGAGGCAATGTGTGTGGTTTGTGGTGAACATGACCATGTTCTAAGCAGCCTGTTAAGATATATAAATATATATTATATAATTTTTATTTTTATTTTATTTTATTTTAAATTTTTTTTGGTGGGTAATTTTTATCCACCTGGTCTTCCAGCTCAGAGAACCTTCGCTTTTGGGAAGTGTTGCTGAGCTACCTAGCTGGGGTTGATTGTGCTTATGTATTTTCCCTCTCAGTATTGGAGAAAACATCCTAAGTATCAAACCAGTATTTCATTAGAGCTGCTTTGTGTCTATGTCTGTGTGTGTGTGAGAGAGAGAGAGAACGGCGAGGCGGGTAGGCTGTGTGATGCATTTCACTAGTGAAATCCACAAATGGGATATATATTTTTTTAAGCATAGAAGTTTAGTGCTGGCAGATATTTAAGCATTGGAAGATATTGGTTTTCAGACAAGTTGGCATGGACTTCGTAAGCCACGACAGACCCAACTGCACTGTCTCTCCTCGAAGGAGGCATCCTTTCCTTGCACAAAACAATGCTGCCAGTTGTGCCCGAACAGCTTCCGTTGTCCCAGCTGGAGAGCTGTGAATGCAGCTCTGCTGTTTTTCAAAGTCCACTTCTGAAATCTGTCCCAGGGATTTCAAGCCAGCTGGTTGTCCCCTCAGAACTGAGTTCTCTTCCCTTCCCCGGCAGAGAGATGGAGAAATTGGGGAGAGAGGGTCGGGGGAGGGCAATCGCTCCAGCCTTTGTGCAGCCTGGGAGAGCAGAGTGGTGAAAATGCATGGCCTATAAGGGTCACTAGGCATTGGCAGCCAATGTACAGAGAGTAATTCCAGCCATTGTGATGAATGGGAGCCTCCTATGGAGAGAGGAGAAGAGAGTAAAGAGCCCACGGGGGAGTTTTCAGAGTTTGCCAGCAATAAGTTACCTGTCCCGTTTCTCCTCCTTTTGCTGTGTTCAGACAGGAAGGGGGTTTTATTGTGTCCTCTTCCATTTCAAAGGTTTTACACACGCTCCCCTGTGCCTCACCCCACCCTCAGGTGTTTCTTTTTAATATATGTTAAAGCTGATCTGGAAGTGGAAGTCAGGATGATTTAGACTTTACCAGCTTGGAAGTAACAGCTGCTGCTGCTTTGTGGGTGTTTTGTCCAAGAGTCTGTGCCTGCATGTTATTTGAGCGGAATGGGGTTAACATGGCGGGATTCCTGCTGTTCAAGGTACCCAGGAAAAAAACCCAATAAAACACAAGGCGATCTCCTCCTGCAGCAGGGTTTTCACCTACAGCTTTCATCCCTCCCGATGTCTGACTTCTGAGCTCCAAGCTCTGATCCCAGCCTGTACAATAGCAAGATTTCTTTTTACTTTAAATTGCTTTTTGTATTCTGTAATGTGATCCTTGGCCACCTATCCATGTGATGATTTCTATACAAATGTTGTAAACTTGACTGTAGTGCAGTATTTCCATTAAAATATCAGGGCTAATCATTGTGTACAGATTTTTCTTCCTTCTTGATCATACACAATGAGATTTTGACACACACTCTCCTGAGGGAAGGGAGGAAGATGCATCTGATGGAATCACTCCTTTAATAAAAACAGAAGTAGAGGTAGTGGGAGAAAATGATAGACCTGAAAGTTTGATCTCTGTTTAAGACCCTCACAAATGACCAATGTTTGACTTACCCTAACAGATAAATTTAAGGGTATCGCCTCTGGATTCCAGATACTAATTTGTAAGCAATTCCCAGTTCCTGTTCAGAGGTTATAAACTCTTTTTATTTTGTAGCAGTTGCAACATTCTGTGGAGACCGAGAGCTAATAATTAGCCACCTCTTCCACTGGAGTTGGGAGGTCATCCCAGCTGCTATAGATCAGAACAGATAAGGAAGTTATCAGTCCTGTAAATTTCAGTTCCACTAAAGCTGTGGGGGGAAGGGGTTGGACCCCACCCCCCAAATCCCTTGAGTCATTCTGGGAAATGGGGTAATACAATTTACCAGTCAGTGGAAATGTAAAAAAAAAAAAAAAAAAATCTCCCTCCGTCTTGTTAGCAGCAGGGCTGTTAAATAACAAATTAATCCTTTTTGGTTCCTTAACAAATTAACAGTTCTCTTTAGCCTGATTCTTTTTTGATTTACAGCTGTCTTCAGCACTCCCTTTGCCTACATCCAGTGCTTGGAGATTGAGGTCTATCACAAACACAGTCATGGTGTTTAGGGCCACTAAACACCCAGCCCCCTGGACGTGAACGTTGCATTTTTTTAGCCTAAATGGTAACATTGCACTTTATATGGCTCAGTATTTTGTGGAAGAGTTTAATAGTTTTTCCTCCCTGCTTTCTGTCTCTTCCCGTTGGGTGAGGAAGCCCCATGAGGTAATTGTGTTGTATAAATACACAGGTAGAACTACCAGAAAAGCTCAACCAGCTGTCATTGGGTATCCAAAGCCGTAAGCTAAGGAGCACTGAATACAGACTGTAAGTCTATTAATAACGAATCGGGGGACCCGAGAGATGCAAATAGTGGCAATGTCTGAAGGTGCTCTAAGTTACTGGATAGCCTGTCTGGTTTTCAACAGTGCTTTGAGCCTCCCTTTGAAGTCACCCCTTTTGGA
Source organism: Chrysemys picta bellii (assembly GCF_011386835.1). Classification (NCBI taxonomy): domain Eukaryota; kingdom Metazoa; phylum Chordata; order Testudines; family Emydidae; genus Chrysemys; species Chrysemys picta. The sequence continues at coordinate 7,674 of NW_027052722.1, forward strand.
CTCTGAATTTAGGGATGCCATAGAGCACAATGATCCCTTCTGGCCTTAGAAGCTTGTCTGACTGCCTGTATAACCCAGAACTTCCCCCAAAACATTCCTTTGGAACTGCAGCTTAAAAAAAAAAATCCCCAAAAGATGCGTGTGGAAGTGCAGCCCACTGCCCCACATGCATGTCTGTAAAGCTGGGCTGTTGGAGTACTTTCAAGGGAGCCAGAAGATCTGGTGAGTGCTGTCTTGACTCAGTGACGCTGCCAAGCGTGTTTGTGTGGCCAGACCAGGAGCACTGCAGCGTGTGCAGCTTCCTTCACCAGCAGTTGGTGACAGGTCAGCAAAGGTTTGTGACTTCAGGGTAGCCATTCTGTGTCTCCAGGCAGTTTCTTGCTTGTCTCTGTAAGGGCTGCAACATCTTACTGAAGGCTGAAAATCTGAGGAAGCATTTGCTTCTCTGGTGCTTAAAGCTGCAGCGCTGTCAAAAGTTCTAAAGAATCTGTTGTTCCTTCCCCTCCCAGGCAAAACCAGATTTCTGTATCTAGGTCAAGCAAAACAGCTGCTCGTAAACCACCGTGTTTGCCTTTGCACTCTGTGATGTCCCTGGCATGCTGGATTAGTGACATGGTACTTGAGGCAATTAATCCTGGCATTGTCTGGTAATCAGAGGAGTTTCACCATGGGGTGATTTAAAACTTCTCACTCTCAGCTTCCAGGAATTTGACGTTTCGGCCCGTAAGCAGTCCCGTCTTTGACACACATGGAGACTTTTCCTAGTTGTGTGGTGTGACGTTATTGATATAATCTGGGACCATATAGATCATTGTTGCAACCAAGGTCCTGTAGTGGCATGCAAATCTTGTATAAAGGGGGTCAAATGGGGTGTCTAAGACAAGGTTATGGTTTACTGGTTATGATTATGCTGTCTATATGTGTGTATCCATTTTGTAGTTGAAGTTATAAATATTGGCTCTATACTGTCTGTATTTCAAACTTATGCTATGCTGCTGGGTGACATCCCAGACAAATTTCAGAGTAACAGCCGTGCTGGTGTTAGCTCTGCCTAGCCTGCTTGATGGCCCATTAAGGACCATCAGCTATACAATGGACCCATTGAGAGAAGGCAAGTATGCCTTGAGACTCAGCAAAGTATGCAGGAACTCGCCCATGTGACTCCAGACTCCATTTTGCTGTAATTTTCCACAGTAAGAACAAAGAGGTGTTCTTACACCTGGAAAAGACTATATAAGGCTAATGCCTCATCTCCATCTTGTCTTCAATCCTGCTTCATACCTCTGGAGGAACTTTGCTACAAGCTGAAGCTTTGAACAAAGGACTGAGGACCCATCCCAGCGGGGGATGTATTCCAGAGACTTGATTTGAACCTGCAGTTTATTCCATCGCTGCTGCAAGCCTGAACCAAGAACTTTGCCATTACTGTATGTAATTGATTCCATTTAACCAATTCTAACTCTCATCTCTATCTTTTTCCTTTTATGAATAAACCTTTAGATTTTAGATTCTGAAGGATTGGCAACAGCGTGATTTGTGGGTAAGATCTGATTTGTATATTGACCTGGGTCTGGGGCTTGGTCCTTTGGGATCAGGAGAACCTTTTTCTTTTACTGGGGTATTGGTTTTCATAACCATTTGTCCCCATAACGAGTGGCACTGGTGGTAATACTGGGAAACTGGAGTGTCTAAGGAGATTGCTTGTGAGACTTGCGGTTAGCCAGTGGGGTGAGACCGAAGTCCTCTTAGTCTGGCTGGTTTGGTTTGCCTTAGAGGTGGAAAAAAACCCAGCCTTGGGCTGTAACTGCCCTATTTGAGCAATTTGTCCTGAGTTGGCACTCTCAGTTGGGTTCCGCCAGAACCGCATTGTCACAGGTAGTAGAGAATCTGTTGGAAGTACATGTTCCCAAGGCAGCTGTAGCACCTCTCTCCTAAGCTGCTTTCTGGAAGGTGTCCCAAATGAAACCTAGTCTCTTTGGATTCCCCTAGGAAGTGGCTGTGTAGTAGAAGCAGTCTATTGGTCTTCCAGGAGCATGTTTATAAAACATCACCTCCACGACTGCAACCCCACCCTCGTATCTTCACATCCAACCAGCAGAACTTGCATGGAGGAGGGAGTTGGCTTTGTATTGTCCAAGCATTATTAAAAGTCTGCCTTGTGTGCATTTACCCTATTTTGGACCCGGATGGTGCAGATACTGTATTCTCATTCTAGATCAGTGGTTCCCAAACTTTAACAACCTGTGAATCTGTGAAGGCTCCTTCCCCACTCTGATCTTTAGGGTACAGATGTGGGGGTCTGCATGAAAACTTCTAAGCTTAACTACCAGCCTAGATCTGGTCCCCTGCCACCACTCCCAATGGGCTAACTCCCTTCCCTGGGTAGCCTTGAGAGACTCTTCCACCAACTCCCTGGTGAACATAGATCCAACCCCTTGGATCTTAAAACAAGGAGAAATTAACCACCCCCCTCCCTTTCTCCCACCAACTCCTGGTGGATCCAGATCCAATCCCCTTAGATCTAAAAACAAGGAAAAATCAATCAGGTTATTAAAAAAGGCTTTTAATTAAAGAAAAAGGTCTAAATCATCTCTGTAAACTCAGGATGGAAAATAACTTTACAGGGTAATCAAACTTAAAGAGCCCAGAGGGACCCCCTCTAGCCTTAGGTTTAAAGTTACAGCAAACAGAGGTAAACACCTTAGCAAAAGGTACATTTACTAGTTGGGAAAACAAAGATAAAACTAACACGCCTTGCCTGGCTGTACTTACAAGTTTGAAATATGAGAGACTTGTTCAGAAAGATTTGGAGAGCATAGATTGATGTCTGGTCCCTCTTAGTCCCAAGAGCGAACTCCCCCCAAAAACAAAGAGCACAAACAAAAGCCTTTCTCCCACCAAGATTTGAAAGTATCTTGTCCCCTTATTGATCCTTTGGGTCAGGTGTCAACCAGGTTACCTGAGCTTCTTAACCCTTTACAGGTAAAAGGATTTTGGAGTCTCTGGCCAGGAGGGATTTTATAGTATTGTACACAGGAGGGCTGTTACCCTTCCCTTTATAGTTATGACAAAACCCCTTTCACTAAAATGTCAAGTCTTGCGAACCCCTTCCTCAAAATAAATATTTCCAGGGATTTTCTCCTTTACCTGAGTATAAATTATAAAAACAGTAATCTGGGAAATATAAAATTTGTTTTGATGACAAGCTTATTACACACTTCATTATTAATTATTATTTATCATTACAGTATTTTATTACATTATGAAAACGGCAACACTCTTCCAAGATCTTACTTTCGTAGCTTGTATCACTTTGAATAAGTCTGTTATAAGACAAGGCTCCTACGTTTCATGCTGTTTCACACCTGATACTCCTTGATGAAGGTATTTAAGAAGTCAACTTAGAGTTCCTTCTACACAAGCATTCAGGTCTTGAGCAGTCCAGACAAACAACGCACGTTACAACAAAGCTTAAACTTGTTCTTCCTAATAATTTTAAAAACAATATTAGCTGCCTGTTTAATTTTAAAAACAGGAAAAAATATCCACCTCCCTTTGCATTTCTTATAAGGAGTTTTGAAGTTTAAATCTCAGTGTGATAGAGATGCTTGCTTTGATCTGCTTCGCTCTTGGACGTCCAGGGGCTCCGGGCTGCTGGCCCCATGCTGCCCGGGGTTCCTAGGGACAGCTCTGTCCGCCATTAGGGAATTTTTTCCCCACGGACAACCTGTAACATTTCGCGAACCCCAGTTTGGGAACCACTGTACTAGATTAATTCACCAACACTGCTGCTGTACGTCTGATGTGCAGCGTGTAGTCTGCTGAAGAGCAGATTCAATACGAGCTGTGGCTTCACTCTTCTCTTCCCTGAGCTCTCCTACTGAGAGGTGAACAAGAGAAGTTTGTTCTTGCTTTGAGTCCAATAGCTTGGTGCATTGTTCAAGGATCTCCTATATAAAGATGCTACTTATCATCTGTCTACATCTTTATAAGGCCCCCATCAGTGCAGTATTTGAGTGCCTGTTTCCGCCCAAGTTGCATAACCTCTCTGCCTGTTTACACAACAAGGACATCTATCACTGTCTTTAATGTTGAGAAGGTAAGAGTTTGATTTCAGGTTTTGGATGAGGACAAAATGGAGCCTTGATTACATGCCAGGCGTCTGCTCGTGGAGGTGAGGCTGAACATGATGATGATGTTTTTTGGATTTGCAGCGTTCGCCTCTGCAGCAGGTTGCCCAGCTCTACTGTCCAAGAGAGGAAGCTCATCCTGGGCTCATGTAATTTTGATCCCGCCCCCTCTTGATAGGGCTGCCTGCCAGAGGTGAATTCTCACTGAACGATACCCTCCGGGCAGCCTGCATGTAGCTCAGAGGTTCTGGGGAAGATTTGTTGAGGGGCCAGAGAAGGCCAAGCCTGACTGCTGCTGCTTGGCAGGCCACTAGCCTTTTCTCCTGAGCCTTGGTTCCCGGAGGGTATACGTGGCAGCCCCCTGTGCCGTTGGCCACTAATCTCTTGTTTTTCTGTTAGGCTCCATCTAGAGAGAACGGATTGCAGAGGGCAAACTCGAGAGGTTCTGGACTCCTGGGACCTGAATCTTAATGTTTCTCCACCATAGGCAGGTCGGGGAAATACCCTTGTCTCCCGGGTTCCCTATTTAGTTCCCTAATAAGTCACTGGTGATCAGTGTGTGTGCCTAATAGCCCAATTCAAGAGCTGGAGCTTCCATCCTCTTCCCCTCGGTGGAGGAGGAGAAGATGGAAAAGTCCTAGACATACAAAAAGGGCGCCTTAGAGGTGAGTGAGTCTGACCACCCGTTCATTCTGTATGGTGCAAACTGAGCTCGAAAGCCTTGCTTGGTTGGCAGGTGTATGAGTGAGGCCTGTGGAGCCAAATAAAAGGCTCCTGCCCTAGAGATCAGAGCTCGGGTAGATCTTGGTGAGAAAGAGACCCCTCCCTTCTGGAACTCTGCAAGGCAGTAACCTGGGTCTCCTCCTGCTTTCTCACAGGTCTGTGCAAGTGCTCTCTTGCCTATATGGGGACATCTACTGGCAGCCTGCCCATTACTCCTGCGGTGGCTCCTTCTGCTGGACTGTTTCAGCATTGAACCCTGACCCAAGTTTGGTCTGAGCATGTTCAGTGAGTATGCGCCCATCTAGGCTACGTCAGCTGCTGTTTTACACCCCATCTTCCATAGGCTTCCCTCATCCACACAGCAGCGTGGTCCAGCCCATATGATCAGCCTGCCTGTGTGAGCAGAGCATCTAAGTAGCTAGACCTGTGGGAAGAACTATGCCGGAATTTCTCTCCGCCTGAATCTTTGTCTGCAAAGAAGGAAATGGATAACAAAACATGAGTTTGCAACATGCACTTATCTTTAAAAAGCAGCCAACTGCATTGGTTGTAAATAGGGAGGGTGTCAGGAAATGTGGGGAGAGGAGTTTACTGGAGTGAAGGAAATTCTGGCTGCAGCAGCCTTATTCCCCTCTTGCTCAGTGGATTGGGGCTGTGAGAAGTGACGCAGGGTCTGCTTGCGGCCTGCAGTTCAGCCTACGACTCTACGCCACCCCCTGCCCACCCTTCTTGGGCTGACTGCAGCCTCTCCAGGTATTTAAGCACCAGGCCTAGGAGAGTCTGCTCAGCACCTGGCTGGGTTCTGCCTAGTGAGCAGCTGGCAGGGTCAGCCTCTGACAGAACGAGTGCCCGTGATGCGGGGGAGGGGTTGGACTGCACACTCCAGCCCTGGGATGTGTTTCCTCAGCACCTGGCTCTGTTTCCTCAGCTCTGGTGCAGCCCTTGGGGGCATGATCAGCTGTTGAAGGCAGGGAGACTCAGAGGTAGAATTTCGTATCCCCATAAGCATAGCTGGGGCTGGGCTGGGGGGTTGGGGTGGTGTCAGCTGCTCCGTGCGTGCAGGGGCTCTTGGAGCTGCCACTTGCAGGGGGCAGGCAGCAATCCAGGCTGGGTTCTGCAGAGTTAGCACCAAATGAGGCTCAGAGGAACCCCCGGCCTCGCCCTTGGCTGGGGCTGCTCAGAGTCCCTGCCCGTGGCACCGCGGCTGGTGAGGGATTAGGGGGAAAAGTCTCCTCCAGCAGCCGGGTCTCCCATAGGAGGTGGTTTCCCTCCCTCTTGTGGAGTCCACCCCCTCTCTGCTTGCCCCTGCCCCCTGCCTGCCAGGAATAACTCACTTCTGACTCCCAGACCCTGCTGACCAGCCATGGCTCCTGCCTGGGCCAGGATGGGAACACCCCACAGGGCAGGGAGTTTCAAACTATAGCCGGGGAGAAGATACCCCAGAACCAGCCCCGAGGGTTTTCTCCCTGCTCCTACGCTCTGCAGGTCACTCCAACTGGGTTCTGGCTCCCAGCCACCGTGCGATGTGGCTGCTGCCCACTGCCCCTAGATCCCTGCTCCCATTTCCCCCCGCCCCTCCTCCCAGCACAGCAATACCCCTCAGCCGTGACTCACAGCAGGGTGGGCGGTCCAAGCCTCCTGCTCTTCTCTGGCTTCAATTGTCCATCATGTATCCTAGGGGAGGCAGGCGGGCCTGGTTATTTAACAGCATGCAGGGCACCAGCCACCGCTTGGATTTCTGTCTTTCAAGGTGCCCCCCATCCCCAATCCGTCCGGGCAGAGGAGGGGAAGGAGCTGGGTGGAGAGTCAGTCCCCAAGATTATTGCCCCACAAAGGCCAGGAGAGGTGTTGTGCACACAAGCCCCACTGGGAGTTGGCGTGAAGCACAGTGTGGCAGAGCTGCTGCCCTGGCTCTTTGCCTGCATGGCTGGTGGTAGCTGGGGTGGGCAGGGCTGTGGCTTCCTGTGAATCTCTGCCCTCCCTGTACAGGCTGCAGGGGGACCTGGCTGGGGCCAGTGCCTCGTGCGGGGTGGGGTGCGGGGGAACCAGGGTGAGACCTTTGGGAGGCAGGATCGCTCCCTCGGGCCTGCTCCTGCTGCAGGTGCCAGGCTTGCCCAGGGCCAGAGCAGAGGAGACCCTCTGGCCGCAGAGCCCTCTAGCATCTGGCTGCAGGGAGTCTTGGTTCCCCCTTTGTCCCAGGGAGATGGTAGATACACTAGAGGGTAGGGATCGGATACAGAGGGACCTAGACAAATTAGAGGATTGGGCAGAAAAAAACCTGATGAGGTTCAACAAGGACAAGTGCAGAGTCCTGCACTTAGGATGGAAGAATCCCATGCACTGCTACAGACTAGGGACCGAATGGCTAGGTAGCAGTTCTGCTGAAAAGGACCTAGGGGTCACAGTGGACGAGAAGCTGGATATGAGTCAACAGTGTGCTCTTGTTGCCAAGAAGGCTAACGGCATTTTGGGCTGTATAAGTAGGGGCATTGCCAGCAGATCGAGGAACGTGATTGTTCCCCTTTATTCGACATTGGTGAGGCCTCATCTGGAATACTGTGTCCAGTTTTGGGCCCCACACTACAAGAAGGATGTGGAAAAATTGGAAAGAGTCCAGCGGAGGGCAACAAAAATGATTAGGGGTCTGGAGCACATGACTTATGAGGAGAGGCTGAGAGAACTGGGATTGTTTAGTCTCCAGAAGAGGAGAATGAGGGGGGATTTGATAGCAGCCTTCAACTACCTGAAGGGGGGTTCCAAAGAGGATGGAGCTCGGCTGTTCTCAGTGGTGGCAGATGACAGAACAAGGAGCAATGGTCTCAAGTTGCGGTGGGGGAGGTCCAGGTTGGATATCAGGAAAAACTATTTCACTAGGAGGGTGGTGAAACACTGGAATGCGTTACCTAGGGAGGTGGTGGAGTCTCCTTCCTTGGAGGTTTTTAAGGCCCGGCTTGACAAAGCCCTGGCTGGGATGATTTAGCTGGGAATTGGTCCTGCTTTGAGCAGGGGGTTGGACTAGATGACCTCTTGAGGTCCCTTCCAACTCTGATATTCTATGATTCTATGGGAAGGAGCGGGTGGGGGGGGAGTTGGGTGTGGTTGTGTGTGGACAAAGGAGGCCAGCCCCAACCCCCTGTTAGCAGTGTGCATGTGGCGCTGGGCCCCGGACTCATGGGGCAGGGAGGGATAATAGGAAGAAGAGCTCCAGCTCTTTTCTTACCTATCAGCTGCTGGGCAGCTGCTGCTCTCAGGGCGTCCTTCTTGCTCAGTCTCCCTGGGCAGTCCTGGAGCTGGGAAGCCAAGAACCCAGTTAGTCCCAAGCCACACATCCTCCCCAGGCTGAGGGGAGCTGCCTGGTAGGGAGGTGAGGAACCCCTGGCTGTCAGAGCCCTCTCCCCCTTGATTCCTCCCATGGGACAGAGATGACTTGTACAGGAGCCATCCTCAAGGGTGGGGGATGGGGCTGAGTCAGTGAGGGGGCTCCCTGGAGCAGGGAAGCTCCCTGTGTGCTTAGGTCCTCCCACCCCCCTGTCCTGCAGGGCCCACACCCCAGAGCTCACTCACCAGGATCCTGCAGGCTTCGCTCAGGAAGGCGGGGATGGCAGGGGCCGCCCCCTCGTCTAGCTGGCTCCGCACGAGCGTACGCAGGGGCTGGTAGCTGAGGAAGGGTGCGCACTGCAGCAATGCCACCCTGCACGCCTGCCAGAGAGGGCGAGAAGGAAACTGGTTGAGTCCCTGAGCGCAACGGGCTGCCAACTTGCAGGCTCTGTGTGGCTTGGGGTGACTCCGCTGTGCCGGAGCAGCAAGGAGCCACCTCTTTGCAGAACCTCCTCTGGCCTGACGGTTGTTCCCCAGGCCCCCACAGCCCCCATCTCCAGCTTGGCTGGGTTGAGGGGAGCCAGGCCTGAGTGCTGGGGCCGCGGAGGTACACTCCTGGAACAGGGAAGGGGCCATTCCCTGTGGGTCCCCGGTGGGCGGTTAACAGCACTGCCCGGTGACCAACGTACTTGGCCTCCCCTCAATCCCAGGCACTATCGGGGGCTGCTACTCGGCTGGGGCGCGGGTTGTGGTGGGATTGCTGCAGGAGGCTGGTCATTCCCAGACAGGAGCTAGCACACAAGTGAGGGCAGGGCAGCAGCAATGGAGACCCAATCGGCCTCAGCGACCTGCCCTTCCCTGTGGCCCTGCTTGGGTTAGGTCACTTGCTAGGGGCCAGAGATAGACCTGGACCTGGCCACTAAACAGGGCAGGCTGTAAAATGGAGCCACAGCCGCGGAGAGGCTGGCTGGGCAGGGAGGCTGGAGTAGGGTTACCATTCGTCCGGATTCCCCCGGACATGTCCGGCTTTTTCGGGTTAAAAATAGCGTCCGGGGGGAATTTGTCAATGTCCGGACTTCCCCTCCTCTTCCCCCCCCCCCCCCCCCCCCCATGCAGAGCGTGCGCGTGGTTTACAGACGAGCCGGGGCTCCGACAGCCAGAGCCAGAGCCCTTCCTGCACTTCCCCCCGCCTCTCTCCTGAAACTTGACACCACTCCCCTCCTCCCCCTCCTGCCTCTCCCTCCCTGCATTCACAGATCGCCGGGCTGTTCCTCTGGAGCTCCGACCCTGCTCCCCTCCCCCGCTGTCGAGCGCGCTGCTCTGCAGCACAGTAAGGGGGTCAGGGGGTCAGAGAAGCGGCAGGGAGGTTCTGGGGGAGGGGGTAATCAAGAGACAGGGAGCAGGGGGAGGGTTGGATGGGTCAGGGAGTTCGGGGGGGGGGCTGTCTGGGGGTTGGGGGTGTAAGGTTTTGGGCAGTCAGGGTACAGGTGGGGGGGTCTCAGGAGGGGGCAGTTAGGGGACAAGGAGCGGGGGGGTGTTTGGGAGTTCAGGGGGGGGCTGTCTGGGGGTTGGGGGTGTAAGGTTTTGGGCAGTCAGGGTGCAGGTGGGGGGGGTCCCAGGAGGGGGCAGTCAGGGGACAGGGAGCAGAGGGGTTTAGATGGGTCAGGAGTTCTGGGGGGGGCTGTCAGGGGGTGGGGGTGTGGATAAGGGTTGGGGCAGTCAGGGGACAGGTAGGGGGTAGGATCCTAGGGGGCCAGTTAGGATGTGGGGAAGGTCTCAGGAGGGGGCAGTCAGGGGACAAGAGGCAGGGAGGCTTAGGGAGGGGGTGGAGTCCTGGGGGGCAGTCAGGGGACAAGGAGTGGGGGGGAGGGTTGGGGGTTCTGAGGGGGCAGGAAGTGGGAGGGAGTGGAAGGGGCAGGGGCGGGGCTAGGACAGGACGGGGCTAGGACAGGGGCGGGGCTAGGGCGGGGCTCCTCCCGTCCTCTTTTTTGATTGTTGAAATATGGTAACCCTAGGCTGGAGGTGCCTGTGGGGAATGGAGGAGGAGAAGGAAACCCCACAGATCTACCCCACAGCTACACTCTGAGGGCTGGCAGAGCTCTGTGTGGGGTGGGGGAGGGCTGGATTAGTGGGGGGTCCTGGGTGCCACAGGGCAGCACTGAGGAGATCTGGGGCTTGGAGGGGGGAGTTTGCACCACCCTTGCCATGTTGTTAGAATGCCCCCAGCCACCCCTGCCCCTATGAGCCCTCAGCTGCACTCACCTGGGCCACCTGGGGGTCCCCGTCCTGTAGGTGGATGAGCAGTGTCCCCATGCTCTTCTCCACCTCAGCCCCAAAGAGGGATGACTTCTTGGAAACAAATTTGCTGAGGTGGCCAAAGAGCTCCATGGAGGCCCGCCTCAGGCCGCTGGTCTCCTGCAGACAGGGGGCGCAGGGTGGTTAGAGGGGACAGGCTCAGGCCCTCACATGCTTTGGGAATCAGCCTGGCAGCTGCGGAGCCCGGAGAGGTTTCAGCTAGTTCAAACGACAGGACAATTCTCTGCAAACTCCCCTCCTTCCTGCTGGGCCCCAGGGCTGCTGAACAATTGTGTGCCCAGGGCCCAAGAATGATTGCATCCTGCCTTCCCTAGCAGAGGAGCTGAGCTGCCCCACAAATCCAGAAATGTGCCTGCATCGGACACTGAGCCCCCTCCACGGGAAGGCAGGTCCTGAGCACCTTCCCCTGTGGGGTGCCCTATAGCGCCATGGGGCCTGCCCTGCTTGGTACTTACATCCTCAAAGAACGTTCTCGCCTGCAGGGCCAGTGGGACGGCGACGTGAGCCTTCAGAGGCGCCTTGGGGTCCCGCAGCATCCAGCAGAGCCCTTCCATGGCTTCCAGAACGGTGCGGGGGTCGCAGCATTCGCACACGGCGCGGACAAAACTCTCCAGGATCTTGTCTCGCTTTTTCCTGACCTGCAGAGAAGGGGTTGGACGCCGCTCGGTGAGCAACGCTCTGTCAGCCTGAGTGTAAGCAGAGTCCGGGCAAGTCAGCCTACAGCCTAGTCTGCTCCATAGGAGCCACAGGCTGGGGAGAAGGGGAACCAGGCGCTTCCTACCCAGCCCTCTCTGCCTAGTCTCCTGCATTCCAGACCCACCTTGTCCGGGAACTCAGTCACTGCGTTCCTGAGGCCGTGCAGCGCTCTGCCTCGAACGTGGATGTTGCTGTCCTCTGTCCGTTGCAGCATGGCCTTCACAACCTGCTTCCGCATCGCCTTGGGCTCATTCTCCATCAGCAGGGGGCTGCCGAGGAACTAAAGGGACCGAAAGGAGCTGTCAGAGAGGGCTGGGCGAGGCCAGGAGGAGCAAGGGGAAGGGAGTATGATCAGGGGCCAGGAGGTGACATAGATCCGTACCGACTGCTGTTCACGAGGGGCTGGCTTCAGCTGAGCTTAACAGAAGTGACATGTGCAGGGCAGAACGCTCCCTCTGCTTCCAGTGGGGTGCTCCCAAATCCCACCACAGAGCCCCCAGCAGAGGGATTAATTTACAAGCAATACACCACCGGGACCATCTCTCATTGGCTGACCAGCTATTGGCCCCCTGTTCCATCAGCTTCTGGGCCTGGCTAACCCTCCCCCCTGGTCTTCCAGGCTCACCTCTGCGAACAGGGCGGTGCAGGCCATGCGTTCGCCCTCCTGGCTGGCCTGGAGGCTGGGAAGGAGAAGCTTTGGGATGCTCTTCAGGGCCAGGTTTGGGTGGGTCACTATGGCCCTGGGAGAGAACAAGAGTTCCTGTTGACGTGTGCATGACAACCCTGCACATGCCGGAATCCGGCCCGGTCCCGGCCACCCCCTCCCATCTCTGCCCCACTGGGCTCCAGAGCAAGAACGTGACTCCTCCAGCCTCTGTCCTCACCTGCTAAGGAGAGTGAACCCCTCGGGCTGGGCCTCCTCCAGCAGCTGCCAGCCTCGCTCCTGGTCCATTAGCTCCACAGCTGGCTGACTGCCCCTGAGGCGCAGCACCCGCGCCAGGGCCTGCACGGCCATGCTGAGTATAGAAGGAGGCAGGAGATGGTGATGCAGGGATTCCTGCTCTCTGGGCGGGGTGGGGGCGGGCAGGACTCCCTTGCTGCAGCACTGAAGGGATCAGGGTGAGCCTAGAAGCTGCCCCACTTCTGCCTTTGGTTCTCCCCCCGCAACTGTGGGGGCAGGGGGGAGTGTCTGCAGATGTGACCTTCACTCTCCTCCAAAGATGTGAAAATTGCCCCGCCCCGCCCCGCCCAGGAAACTGACCCTGGGGAGAAAAGTACATGCAGTGCCCCCCTGAATGCCCTGCTGCCCTGAGCCCTGCCCCCCAGGGCCCACTGCAGAAAAGGGGTGAAGTGGCTCAGTGACAGGCCGGGCCTGTCCCAAAGCCTTCAAAGTAGACAGTAAATAGAGACAGCAGCCAGCTCTGCCCTGCTCCCCAGCTCTGCTCCCCCTCCCCCCGCCCCCAGCTCAGCTCCCTCATCACCCTGCTGAGCTGCCCATTCTGAGGAGCTCTCTGGCTCCCTGAGTATCCGGGGGCAGTTCTGCCCGCTCCTAAGCACGAGAAGCCTGGCTGATCTGAACCCTCGGTCCCCCGAAGGTGTCGGGGGTCCCTGGACAATGAAGGTCCAAGAAGGAAGCTTCCCCCTCCTAGGGGCTAGCCCAGACACTGCGTGGGTGCTGGGATCCATTGGCCCCACACATTACCACACTGGGCAAGTCCTGCTGGGCTCCCGAGAGGTGCCGTGCCGGGGGGCAGGCGATGGCGAGGAAGCAAGAGGCGAACAGGTCGTCCTCGCGTCCCTCCAGCGTGTCCGCTTGCCCCAAGGCCCCGATCAGCTCCCACAGGCCGCATGTGGTCTGGAAGGGAAAAGATACAGTCAGAAGACCGTGGCCGTGCGCAGAATGCAGCCGGGAAAGAGGGCTGAATGCCAGCGATGGGAACTTACCGCCGGGGGCAGCCGGGCTGGCTGGGGGCAGCTCCTGTCCTGGGTCTGCCCAGGGTCAGCCCGGCCTTTCTCTGGGCTGTCATCCAGCAGGATGTGCAGTACCTCCCTGGTCAGCATGGGGTCTGCACCTAGGAATCTCCAGATGGCCTTGGTGGGGCTGTGACGGACAGAGGGACGGCAGGTAAGGAATTCACACAGAGGACGGGCCCAGTTGGTACACACCAGGGATGATGCCCTCCGAGGGGTGACGGGCCAGAAGCAGCAGGTTGAGCCTGCTGGTGGCTGACCTCAAGGCCCTTCAGGCACTGTCCAGTCCTAAGGGGTTCATACCCTCCTGCCTGGGCACTGCCAGGGGGCGCTGTGTCACAGAAAGGGATGGGTGGACGTGGCCAGACTCACTTCTCCCAGCTTGGGGGCCCCCTCCCTCCCTTGCTGCCTTCTCCTGATGGGAACCAGAGGGGCTGGGGTTAGAGCCCCCATGGGGGAAAGCAGTGACTCTGGGCTCAGGGGTGGGGGCTGGTGTGAGGAGGTGCCCACCCTTGGGAGGGGCTAGGGCTAGGTGCTGGGCTGGATCTCCTGAACTGGGGGGGGGGTGGCCCAGAGTGGGAGCTGCGGCCAAGGAGAGCAGGAGCTCCTTCCCCATGGGGCAGAGTGTGGGGGTTTCAGGAGGAACAAGGCTCCAGTTCTGGCCACGTCATGGCTCTGGGGTGCGGGGTTTGGAGAAGGCTGTAAAATGGGCTCTGTGCTTGTCGGCTCTGGGCAGGATGCAGGGAAGGCACTGCTGGCCCAGGGGAACCTGGCAGGCTGGTGAATCGGAGAAGACCAGCCTCTAGGGGTGGGATGAGACGTCTAAAAGCGTGCGGTGATGGGGAAGATACCAGGCTGGGATTCCAGGGGGGAGAGGGCATTTCCCAGTTGGGGGGAGGGGGTGCCCCTGCGGGGACATGCTCAGTGTAGGGGCGTCTGTGGGGGCAATGCAGTTAGGTTGGCCCCTCTCCTGCCTCAGCCTGGAGGGATGCCCTGCCGGGAGCAGGGGGCCATGCTGACAGAGGAGGTGACCCTGCTCACATGGGGTCTCTCCTGGTCTGTGTAGTGATGGGGGGAGTGGGGGCTGGAAGACTGTTCTGGCCTCCAGCCAGCCAAGCCATTGCACAGCCGAACCAGGATGGGGTGGACTGGTTAGCAGTGCACAGAACGAAGTGGGGGAGGGTGACAGCTGTGTTAGGAATAGCTCAGCTGGGGGAGCCCTGAGCCGGGGGTCCCAGAGCACACGGAGCCCTCCAAGGGACAGGGAGGCTATGCTGGGGCAGGGCTGTTCCCTGGGGGCCTGTGTGCAAGGGGAGAAAGAAGAAATTAATGATATCCTGTCTCCTAGAACTGGAAGGGACCTTGAAAGGTCATCGAGTCCAGCCCCCTGCTTTCACTAGCAGGACCAAGTACTGATTTTGCCCCATATCCCTAAGTGGCCCCCTCAAGGATTGAACTCAGAACCCTGGGTTTAGCAGACCAATGCTCAAACCACTGAGCTATCCCTCCCCCCATGGATTGACGTACAGGGTCTGTGCTGCATGTAACCGTGGTGCTGTGGAGTGATCCCATTAAGGGGGGGCTTGGAGGCCGGAGTGGGGTGTTCTATCCTTTCCCTGGGGCTGGCGCTCACCGTTTGTAAGGCCAGGGCATCTTCAGGAGGATGCTGACCGCGGTCTTGGTGTGTTGTCTGGCCAGTAGGTGGAGAATGTCTCTCGTCCCCTCACTCAGCCGCCCCCCCCGGGGTGGGCTCAGTGTGTAGGAAAGAGCCGCCTGGAGATCCTGCACCTGCGGAGGCAAAGCAGGGGCTGAGACCCTACCCCCGCTGTGGGTGGGTGGCAGGCAAGGGCCAGGAGGAACTGGGCAGGCTCAGAAACAAGGCAGCGGTCACATGGCCCGGCGGAGGCCATGGATAAACTCTCCTAGCGAGTGACTGAGCCGAGGGGGGTTCTGGGTTCGGTACCTTGAAACCCCCACCCGTGATCCAGCACCGTAGAACTAAGGGTCCCAATCCCGCTGCCCAGTGACACCCCACCCCCCGGATATCCCGGCTGTACCTCCCCTTGTGACAACATGCCTGGGCTGCTTCAGCACCAGAGTGGGGTCTAAGCGTCTGGGATGCATTTCCATCCTGTACGTCAATCCATGCCCACTGGGCAAAGAGTCAGTGGACACGGGGGACCCCACCGCAGGCTCTGTTCCTCCAGCTGGGGGATGGGTCTGGAGATAGGGCACATTTCCCAGGGAGTGAGCTGGGCAAGCCAGACTCCTGGGATCAAAGCCTGAAAACCATTACAGGGCCGTGCCCAGCGACCCCCTTGCAGACAGGGCATGGATGGGTCCCATTGATCAATGATGGTGAGAAGGGATGTCTCCCCTCCACATCCTCCCTCGTGCCCCAGGAATTCTAGGCACGGGGCAAGATGGAGCTGCCCGAGATGTCAGCATGGTGCCTCCAATGCCCAGCCATTACTTGGCCCTGCAGCTCTGATTCTTGCTCTCTCAGCACCGCCTCCATGACGCCCGCCAGCTGGTCTGCACACTCCTCCTTCTCCAGCAGGCCCACCAGCAGGGTGAAGCTGAAGGGCATGAGGTCACTCGACTGCAGGTGCTTCGCGATGAGCTGCAGGGAAAGGCACAGGCCGAGTGTGAGCAGCGAGCCCCGGCCCGGGGAGTTGGGTTTGCTCTTCGGGGAACGGGGACAGAGGCACTGGCAGCCTGTGCCCAGGGCTATGTGAGTGGGCACTGGAGCCCATACCCAGGAATTTCCATCTGCCGGCTCCTCATCGAGGGAAGGAGCCAATAACCCCCCTTTCCCATGTGTGTGTCTGTCTCGCCAGCCACAGTCTTTTACTCACCATAGCAACATGGACAGGGTTCTCTCTGCAGCTGGCATCCTTCTGCGTCTTGCTCAGCACGCTCACCACCGCCCCTGTCTTGGTGTACACGACAGCTGCACAAGAAACCAGCAGTGCTCAGGCAGAGCTCTCAGGGCCGGATTCTTCCCCCTCCCCTTCGAGCCAGATCAGAGGTGCCAAAGAGCCAGACTCCAGCCGCAGCTGGGAACGACCAGCTAGGGTGAGCTCTCAGCTGGCTTCTGGGCCAACTGCCCACTCTTCACCCTGATGTAGAAGGTGTGTTGGGGCTGGGATGGGATCAGGGGAGGTCCCAGATGGTCCCAGGCACCTGGTGAAGGGCAGATGCCAGGTCAGCCCGGGAGGTACCAACCCACTTCTGCTCTGTGTCCCTCTGGTCAGGGCTGCGATGAAGGCGCCATGTTCTCTCTGCAGCCCTGCTCGCTATGTAACAGCTGGGGCTGTGAAGGCTGAGAAGTGGCGACTGCTTCCGCTCTATCTTACCTTTGCAAGGCGTGAAGAGCCAGTAGAGAGCCTGAGATGCCCAGTATCTGGTGGCCTCCTGAGCATCGAAGGCCTGGCTTGTCAGCAGCCCGGCCATGTAGCCCTGCTCTACCATGGGTTTCAGGTCCTAATGGGCCACCAAACAGAAATTGAGGGCATAGGTCGGGACGAGCCCAGCTCTGTCTGTATTCCCCCCACTTCCCGTGAGTGCTGGGAGGGGGGGGGGGGGGCAGCAGGGTCTGCGCTGCTCACCTCGGTGATGGCTTTGAAGCGGTAGAACATGAAGAGCCGGGCGCTGGCTCTCACAGCTCGGCTCCTCTCCTGGGCCCGGGGAGAGCAGATCCACGGCTGCAAGTGCTGGGGAGTAGGGAGAAAGTCGTGTGAGCGGCAGCAATGCCGGGGCGACCTCCAGAACCTGCTTCCCGCCCCAGCAGGGAGAGGACATGGAGCATTTAACCTCTTCTCCTCCACTTCCGGACACTGGAACTCAGCGCTCCTCTCCTGTCTGGGGGGCGTTGGCACAGGTCTGAGGGTCTTGGGCTCAGCGCTTTGAGGATTCTCCCCATTGATCCTGTAGGGTCTCGGGGCTGTTTCCTTCAGGGGAACAGGGGCTCCAGGCCAAATGTAGGAGGCCAAAGTGACACCCCTGGAGCAGGACTAGGATTGTCTTGCTGGATCCCAGGGTTGAGTGTATGCCCCAGGGGGACTGGCTAGTTCATAGCAGCTGGGAGGCCTGCTCAGCCCCCTCGGGATCAACTGGAGCCTTCCCTCTTGTGGTTCGGGTAGAACCTGACCAGCCGGCCCATCCCCAGATGGCCAGTGTGAATGGGCCCCTCCCCCCACCCTATCATACCAGAAAGAGATGCAGTAGCGTGGTGGGGGTCAGGTGCTGCTCCAGGAATGTCTGCAGCACAAGATCCAGGCCCTCCCAGGGCAGTTCTTGGAGAGACTGGAGCAGAGAGAAGCAGGGAAGTAAATAACAAGGGAGGTGGGGTGCACGAGGCAGGGGGACGAGTGGATCCCCCCGTCTGGAGCCAGGTGCTGTTGGTATTCGGGGTCCCTTTACCCAGGTGATACTGATCCCCCTGGACATAGACATGGGTCTCACCTGGACCACGGGCTGCCCTTCCCCAAAGAATCCTTCCTCCCACCTGGGCTCCCCAACACATGTACTGAGCTGGGCTCTGGAGGGAAGGCCTCCTCCCTCCCGCTCTGGAGGGGCCCCAGCTGCCCCCCAACACCCCGCTGGCCCCCCAAGGGCTGAGCTGTTCATCCCGCTCCAGCCAATCTCTGTTTCTGTGGCAGGGCGAGTCATGGCCTGGCCGTGTGGCTGTCCCGAATCTATGCTTTGATCCCTTTGCACCAAATGCTATTTAACGCTCTGGGCCAGAGCCTCAGCTGGTGTAAACGGGGGTAGCTTCTAGCTCCCTGTGCCAAGAATCCAGGGTAATTCTATACAGTCTCACAGACATTCACCTCTACAGCTGTTCTCCCTGCCAACCCCACTGCAGAGTCAACTGCGTAGCCACTTGTCACCAGCCCTTTGGAAAATAAACCGAGGGGCTGGATTTGGCTGGACACGCAGCTCTCTGCATCGGGCCAGGGTCCAGCTACTCAGCAGGGGGGTGGCTGAGTTTCCCAGCCAAGGAGGCAGGTGGAAGCTGCAGCTTTGTCCATGCCTCACTAACCTCTGCCCGGAGAGTGGAGCTTTTTGCCACCTCAGTCCCTCTCAGCTTCGCCAGGGCTGGGCGCTGAATCATGGCGCTGGCGATACAAGTCCCGATGGTCTCAGCCTCCTGTTCCTTAGACAGGTGAGGCTCAAATTTCCTGATTGGAAGGAACGGAGCAGACGGGGCCATTAGACCGGAGACAGGTCCTGGCATGAGTCAGGTTGAGTTTGATGGCTCGAGGGACAGCTCCCTCCCTTAGCAGCAGAGCTCCAGGGGGCATCTCCAGCAGAGCCACCGCCTAGGGAATGGTCCTGTCTGGAGATGCCTTTGCCCCCTGGGCCCGGCAGGGGCTCTGCTGGGGAAGCTGCTCTCCGGGGCTGATCCTGGGCCCTGCTCTGCAGCTGCACCCATTCACAGCACTTCATGCTGATGGGAGGGGCTCCCTCTTACCAGGCAAGACGCAGAGATGGGGGCTGGATAAAGAGACCCGGAGGCCGAGGAGGGTATGGTCCGTTAGTGAGCCACCAGGGAGAAATATCCTCCGGTTCTTATTGCAGCTCGTCCCTCCCCCACTTCCTCTCCCTCCATCTGCCCCTCCCCGGCTGCTGGACTCCGCAGCTGAGTCAGGCCCCATGGACGTACCCTATGTATGAGATGGCCAGCAGGGCATGCTGGTGATCGGGGCTCTGCAGCCGGGCCCGGTCCTTGCCTCTGAGCATCTCCTGCAGCACAAAGCAGAGAGTCAAAGGCAAAAGAATTTGGGGAAGCCCGGTTCCTCAGCAAGATGTGGAATCTCCAAATGCAGTTTGACGCCCCCACCGACCCTCAGCCCCAGCGTGCAGTGCACTGGGGCACGGAGCTGGGAAGCTGGCCTGGGAGCGGCCATGTGGCCAGAATGCAGGAGACATTCACCAGAGCCCCTATTTCGCCATTCCTGACAGCACATCTGGAAACTTCAGCATCTGCCACGGAGCAGGGAAGGGGGATCTGGGCAGAGGCGATTTTGTGACGGGGAGCATTAGAGTCCTGAACAGCTGAGGTCGAATATTTTCCTGCAAACCAAGGGAGGGCTGCGCCTGTTAACGCCTCAGGATCATGTCCCGGAGTGAAAACCCTTGGAGTTAATCCCCAGGGCGCTTTCTGGCTGCCAGGCAGATCCCTGAGAAGTGGGATGGGGAATGGTCCCAGGTGTAAGCAGCATGAATCCGCTAATGGAAAATAGTGTCATTTAATTCCTTGGGCTGGAATCGCACCAGAAGAATCTGGCATCAGCACTGGGTTTGCAGTGCACAATGTAGAACCCTGGGCACCGGGTCGCAAACACAGCACATGGCCTTTAAACGCTAGAGACTGTGGCACGTGCATCTGCCCTAGGGACCCCTCCCAGGACCCAAGCGTGCTCACTCACCAGCAGGGGGGACAGCACGGTGTATGTGTCCTGGCTCACCAAGGGAATCCTGCTCACTTGGGTGACAGCTTCACCCACCAGCGCGAGGCTTCTCAGAAAAGCAGATCTCACCAGTGGGTCCTGGGCTCACAGGCAGGAGGGGGAGAGAACAATGAGGAAACAGCCACAGGCAATAGAGAGCTGAGACAAAAGGCTACAGGGCGAGTCTCTACAAGGGAGCTGCTGTCCTAGGCGGGATTGCCCTCACACCCTAAGGGAAAGGACCTGGCTTGCTGAGTGGAACATCTTTGCATTCCCTAGGGCTGTGGGTCTCCAACTATTTTTACTGATGACCCCTTTCACACAGCAAGCCTCTGGGTGTGACCCCCCTAATAAATTAAACACCCTCTCTAATATATTTAACACCATTATAAGTGCTGGAGGCAAGTGGGGTTTGGGGTGGAGGTTAACAACTCGCGACCCCCCCATGTAATGACTTCGTGACCCCCGGAGGGGTCCAGACCCCCAGTTTGAGAACCCCTGGCCTAGGGGAATATCTCTGGAGATGAATGCAAGGAATGGGCTGATTCCCAGAGGTGCTGAGCACTTGCAGTTCCCAGAGCTGTCAGTGGGCCCTGGGACTGCTCAGCTCCCCTGACAATCAGGTCGTAATTGGCCGATCTGGGACAGGAATCTGCTGCTCTCTGCAGTTGGCTGGGCTCTCCCTACCAAGGCATCCGTTCTCCAAAGAGAACATTCAGTTAAACCAAAGTAGCATCCCCTCTCCTTTTCGCTGGGACGCGCATAGGGGCATCGTAACCAGCGTAGGACTGAACGTTGGCCTCAAACCTCCGATGGCAAGAAAACAACCTAGAGTTATCTCAAAAATCCCCCTTCAGCAACAGAGCCTGTCAACCGGGCTAGGGGCCTGAATCCCCCTGTGCGCCTTTTGTGTCCAGCTACACCATTGATGGCAGTGTGTGGGGAAAAAGGCCCTAAATCTTTATCTTCTGATCCGTGAGTGCAGCACAAGCCTAGAGGTACCAAACAGGGTACAGTCGTCTCTGGGACAATAGCACCAAGTGATGCTCAGTTACACTCTAACAAGGCCCAGATAGGAGTCCTTCCATTAGCTTCCATGGGCCTAGAATCAGAGAAGCTAATTGAGATGGGGCAGTCACAGAGAATGGTGCTGTTCCCATGTCTCCTGTCCCTCCTGGGGCAAAGGGCCAGCCCTCTGAGCTGAGTTTATGCAAAGACATAGCTCTGTGCTGCTGTGCATAGCCCGGGTAGGTGCTGTGTGGGTGGACAAGGGAGGGCTCTGACTTACGTGTGGGCTCAGAAAATAATGTTGTCGCATGGGAGCCAGGATATTGAAGCCTATGGTCTCTAGGATGAGATCCGTGGGGCCTGAGTGGACCACGTGCCCATAGGTGAGGAGCAGGAGGCTTCTCAGCTGCTCGATGGAAGCTGGCTCCTGAGAATTGCAAAGGAAAGAGTGAGGAGAAGGGATGGCCTCCAGCTGCTCCTAACTTACAAATGGGGCCAGGGGAGGATTTTTCACCCAGCCGGCTTAGCAACCAAAGGCTACTCTGCTGAGCTGAATTGCCTGGACTCCGAGGCCCTTCCCAGCTCCCCAGGATTGGGTGGTTGAGGTGACCCGGCAGCCGAAGGGGACGCACTAGCAGCTGCTTTAATTCAGCCTAGCTCCAGAGATGTCACTGGGACTACAGTGGATTGCACTGGTCCAGAGAGTTACTGGGAAGGTGGTGGCGGTGGTGCGGGGGGAAGGGGGGATGCAGGTTAATGTCAGACATGCCAGCCCTGGTGAGTCTGCCAGGAAGGTCTGTGAAATAGCCCAGTTCAGGGGAAGACCAAGGGTCTGTTCTGCTAGAAATGTGTCAGCGGGAGCTGATGGCTTGGCAGTGTCTTTTAGGCCCTCTCTGAGCCTTGTTTATGGGGCTGCATGGAGCATGTCTGAGCTCCCCAGGAGATACCCTGGAGAGCTTAGACAACAGGACCCACCTTCCCCCCTGGATCCACCCCATTGTGCTGTGATTGCAACTCCACGGAGGAGTAAGGAAAGAGCTCCCTGCACGGAGGCTGAGCCACTGCTTGGAAATTCAGCTCTTTGCTGAACAGGCTTCTGGGAAGCAGGGTCCTCCCTGGCAGGTCCCTTTACCTGCAAAGGCTGGTGAAGGGATGGATGAAAGAACAGAGATGCTAGGTGGGACCGTACCTCCAGAGAGCCACCGGCAGAAGGCTGGAGCTGCACCCTGCTGACAAACTCTTCCCAGTGCTCCAGGATGGCGAAAATCTCGTCTAGCTGTTGCCTGGCACACAGCCCAAGCGCTCGGGCGAATCCCTGAGAGACAGAAAGATGGAGGTTGGGAATGCTGAGCAACAAGCCAAGGGGCCAAGATGGGCTCTCAAAGTCATTGCCATGGGCATGGGGATAAGGAAGATCTTTTCAATCCACTGGACCTTGTCCAAGGCAGAACATACACATGTAGCATCAGGGGATTGACAAAGAATGAGGGATCACTTGACAGTGGAGGAGCAAAGACCTCACCTCTCTTTCCTCTTCTTCTCGGAAATCGACCATCTCCACCAGAAGCCATAGCTGGGGCTTGATGCTCTCTGCTGGAAAAAACATCATCACGGTGCCCCAGCACTTGTAGAGAAAGCTCTGTGAAAGAGACACCATCATGCTGGATGCATTGGGGCATGCACAGAGCCCACTGGGTATAGTTGTCTGTTTCACTGACCCCAAGCTGCCCCTGGTTAGCGACTGCTGTTCTGAACTAGGCACTGAACCCCAATTCCTTCCAGGTCACTGACCTTGTCACCGGGCCGCTTATCACCGTAGGCCAGCTGGCGCCTGATACTAGTGATGAAACAACCCAGCCAGGTGTGGTCCGAGATGAAAAAGAGAAGGTCTTCCAGGAACTGCCAGGGAAAGAAGAGCCAGTTAGAACCGAGAGGGGCCAAGAAACTGGTCCTTTCAATAGCTCCAGCCAGGAACCCACCACAGCTGGGAGGGGAGGGGAAGAGGGAGCGTGCACTGTCACCCCCCAGGTCCCTCCTAATGCTTCTGAATCCTTGTGAGCTGCCCCTGGTGCTTCTCCAATTGCATCTGCTGGACTCAGCCGCTTCCTCTGTCCCACAATGTAGTGCTGCTGAGGGGCCTCTTAATCCTGCCTCAGCGTGCGGGGGGGGAGAGGGGGGCTGGACTAGATGACCTCTTGAGTTCCTTTCCAGCCCTCCATTTCTCTGACCCTTACCTGCAGCAGCTGCTGCTCCCACTCCCTCTGGCAGAAGCAGGTCTTGTGATCTGGAAGAGATGGGCAGGTCAGTTTCCTTTGTGTTTAGACCCTTCTACTGAGGAGCAGCCTTCAACTTGGCTCTTGTTTGGCAGGGGGTGGGGAGGAGCTGCCGACTCACGGGCCCCGAGGGGACCCATGGCTCTTTGCAAATTGCTGATGGACAACAATGCTCCTCAGGCCCAAACCCCTTGATGTGAAATACCCAGGAGTTCTGCTTGCCAAGATCCTTCCCTAGGGTGTGAGATGTCGAATGAAGGTTAGATACGGTCCTGGAAAGGATCCTTCCTGTCTAGGCATGGGGGGCTGGGCTAGATGAACCAAGGGTTATGATCCTGACGTGATCCACTCGGATTCTAAGGTCACAGCATCATATTATACTGGATTCAGAGGGAGGCCCTGGCCTCTCCCTCTCTGAGCCCAGCATCACGGTGTCCCCTCCCTTTGCTCCTGCAAGGGGAGACACTCCCTCCTCACCTTCCACGTAGAGGAGCATTTCTGTCTTGTAGTTATTCCAGAACCGGCCCGACCCGGCCTGGAACATGCTCATCAGTTCGAAGAGGAGGAACATGGCTGCCCTTCTCACCTGCACCGTCATAAACGAAGACGCACCGAGCACCTGGCGGACAAAGAGGCAGAGGTGACTGTACCCCTCCCTTACGAGGCAGTGTGAGAAGGGAGCTCCCTACAGGTGCAGGGGGAGAGCTCAGTGATGGAGGGAAGGAGACAGCAGGGAGGTGGAGCTGACAACCAGGACAGGATTGAGATGGATATTTCAGTTGATCAGGGACACTCCATGGCCCAGCGATTGGCTCCTTCCATCCTCTCACTCCTGGGCTGGCTCTAGCTCAGATGAAGGGAGACAGGATTATCCAGAGGCCGTCAGGCAGCTGCTGGGTCAGATCCTTGGCCTAGGTTAGAGCAGCACAAGGGGAGCTTGAAGCAGCCCGAAAGAGGCAGCTGGGCCATAAAGGGACTCCCCAGCTGCCCCTTGGTAAGGGAGGATGCTGGAGGCCAGGGGGCAGGAGGGGGCCTGCACAACAGTCCCTAAGGGCTCATTCCAGCTGGCTTCTATTGGAGCCGTCCGAGGGCTGCACTAACTGGTGCTGGGGGACCCGGTCCAGCCCCAGGAGCAGGGGAGCCAGGAAGGTGGCTGGCTCAGAGAGCTCGCTGGTTCTGTTAAATGCCGAGAGGCGCTGGGTCGATGTGCAATGAACGCGAGGAATGTGACGAGCCAGCTCCTCTGGGGGCTGTGGGGAGAAGAGCCACCACACACTGCATGCCAGCTCCAGGAGCAGCTCCTTCCCACTGAGCATAAGGAACCTCCTGGCTGCGGGTTACTCACCAGCAGCCGAGCCAGCAGCTCCTGGGGTAGAGTGGACTTGGGGCTTGACCGACACCCTGTGAACAGAAAGGCGGGGCATCCCATCAGGCTCTGGAGGGATCTTTTGCATTCGTCTCTGAGCTCTGCCTGCACCCTTGACGGCTGGCTGTGTCCTTGCAGTGAGCCGGAACCAGAGCCAAGAGCTGATCCCCACCCCACCTGGGGGCAGACGCCTCTCGCTACAGAAGGACTAAGAGCGGGTGGATAAAATACTGGGACTCACCTCTGTTCGCCTTGCCGCACCTCCTGGCCAAGGGCAGCCTGCCTTCCTCCTGCATCCTCTTTACCACCCCGACCGAGGTCTGCAGGAGGAGAGGCAGGGCTGGCCCATGGGCTGCTGGACTCAGTTGAAGGAGCAGCCCAGGCCATAAAACCTGCAGAGCAGAGAAAAGCCATCTCAGTAGGGAAATATCCTCTTCCTGCACCAGCTCTCTCTTTCCTACACTAGACAGGACCCCTGGCCTCGCCACCGCCAGCCAGACCTCTCTACCCAGCCTGAACCATGCAGCGATCCCCACTCCCTCCCCCTTCACACCTATCAGTGTCTGCCTCCAGCACCAAATCAAGTGACACATGACTGACCCCCCGCCTTTTGTAGAGTGTAGCATCGTCATTGACAGCACAGTATTTCCTAACTCCAGTCCCACTGGGAAAGGCTGTGTTCTCACGGCAGGAACGCAATACACCAGCTTGATAAATAAAGAGGAGACTAGGAAACCCAATACTATCAAGTGAAACCATGACAGGCGCTCAGGGAGGTTTGAGCTCTGACCTTCACATCCCCACACAGACCTGCGCCACTTGAAGCACAGACGCAATTGCTGTCTGCTGTGTGGACAAGAGGGGGACTTAACACACACTGTGCCAGAGGGTTACACTACTCTTTGCTAGACTGTATAGAAGAGTGGAGATCAGGAATCCCCGGGCGTCTATCCCCACCTGTAGTAACTAAAGCACATATATTGGGCATGCTCAATCTGAAAGACAGTGTAGCTGAGTGCACAATACTTGGGTCTGCCTTATTAGAAATGTGGCTTCTAGTCTCAGCTCTGCCTGAAGTGACCGTGCGCAACCTCGCTGTTAATTTGTTCAGTGTGGGAAGGGGGCTGGCTAATACTTGACTGCTTAGGCTTGCGTTTTGACGCCTGGGTCAGTAATCAGGTCTGTGCAGTGTGTGGAAACCTAAGCAATGGTCAGCAGAGATGAGATTTGGATGTAGTGTCTCCCAGCTCAGTGGACTCTCCTGTAGGCACCAGGGTAGTGTGGGTGAGAGGCAGGAACTCCTGGGCTAGGGTTGGCTTTTGCAAAACAAGAATGTGATGGGCTGTATAGACCCCAGCCTGTAACAGCCAGGGAAAAGTTAACAGAAGGACCAATGAAGAGGGACTGAGCTATGGAAGCTGCAGAACCAGCCTGACTGACCACAGGGGATACTCGAGTGGAAGAGCCCCTGTGACACCAAACGCTGGCGTGCAGGGGCACTCAGCCGGTGAGTGTTCCCTGTTCCAATGACCCAGGTCTGGCTTGGATCCGGGGTCCATTTTAACCAACCCCATGATGTTCTGGAGCGGGGAGGCTCAGATAAATAAGTCTGGCTGGGGCCTGTCTCATCGAAAAGCTCAGACCCAGAGAGGCCTGTGTCCAATGGAGAGGGGCAGGGTCACTTACATTGGCCATTCTGGGGGAGTCAGCCAGGGACTGCAGGGTGCTGGAGCAGAGCTGGCGGACCTCGAGCTCCATAGTGCGCCTCCCGTCTGCTTCCTCCTGATGGTGAGAAGTAAGGGAGACACCAGGGAGATTTAGATTCGGTGGAGAGCTTCGTGGCACGGTAACTCTAGTGGGCATGGCAGGGGGTGAAAATGGGGCTTGAAGAGAAAAGGCGCAACCCTGGCTGTGACTGTGCCATAACCAGCCCAGGGTCTGTGTGGAGCCAGTTCTAGGCTCCACCCCTCTGCCTGGTGAAAACCAGATCCATCATGGCTTAGTCTCCTAAGGTGGATGATCACAGTGAGGCGAGAGAAGGAGGAAGCCAGGGGTCCTGCCCTCCCTGCGCAAGGGACAGAGCACGCATGGCAACTGGGAGAGGGATCAGAGAGAATGGGCTGGGAGGAAAAAACACTGTCTTCTATTTGTCATCATCTTCCATCAGTAGACGGAGGGTGCCGTCCCCAGTTCCATCTACTTCCCAAGTCCTATTTGCTGCCCATCGCCTGCCCATCCCCATCTGCAGCTGCCCCCCTTCCCTATCCCTTGACCCCATGTTCTGCCCTGTTCACGGACTCCCGTCACCAAGTCTCTGTGGATTCTTACCGTGCTGTCGAGGGTCAGGGTGCACTGACGCACCAAGAAGTCAATTAAGGGTCTTGAGGCAGATTTCTCCAAGAGCCCATGCGCCTCCATTGTCCTTATAAAATAAGCAAGGGCTTCTCTGACCTGCCAGACCCAGAGAGAAACAGAAATGATTTGCACACAGTGTGGAGGGACCTTGTCCCCTCCCAGTCCAGGCTGGGATCCTTTCTCAGCGGGGGGTTTGGTGACGTACTGCTAGGCAGCCCAGAGATGACAATGCAGCCGGAGCCCTGCAGGGATTCTCTCCCCCACCTTCTGCCCTACACTATGGAGCACTGATGGGTCATGTGTTTCGATGCACAGGGTCCCGGCAGGCTCTGCACTGGCAGGCAGACATTCACTAGCTTTGGCCGTGTTGGCCATGGTTCCAGACTCACCCATATGCTTGTGCTCTGCAGGAGTGGCCCCAGGGCTATGAACAGCTTCTCGGTATTGTGCGTCATTTCGGAAACTGTAAGAGACACAGACACACGGCTTGGCAGGGTTGATGTTAAACTGGGGTGTGCAGGGACCTGAGATCTCAGGAACCTTAGAGCAACCTCAATGTCCCTACATGACCCTCCTGGCAGGTTACCCCCATGGGTAACCAGCTGCATCTGCCCACGCTTGCAGTTCCAGCAGTGACTGTCCTCTCTCATTGCCGCAGCATCGGCTGAGGGGCTGCAGGCAGAGGCGTAGCGAGCGCTCTCCGTACCCTCCGACCGGAGGGGGCCCCCCAAGGAAGGGGGCCCCTAAAAGTGGCAAAATAAATACCACATTCCAGTTTCTGCATTGTAAGGGGCTCCGCCCGGACATATGTTCGGAGGGGGCCACCGTTCGGAGGGGGCCACGTTCTTTGTTGCTACGGCCCTGGCTGCAGGACTTGCATTATCTACTGCAGACAGGTATAAATGACCCCAATGAGGCCCAGTGCTAAGCGCTGCTAACTGCACAAGAGGCCATAAGACATCAAAAGACAAGGCCTCGCTGTGGGGTCACTTACTGTTGGATTGGACTATCCGGTCCAGAATGAAGAGACTGGCACAGGTCTCCTCTTCCTCGTCCTTGTTCAGCCTCCTGAACAGGAACACGAGCAGTTCCACCAGGAACAAGTGAGCTGCAGGAAGAGGAGTGAATCAGACTGGGGTGAGTGAATCATAAAGGGGAAGGGAATATAGTTCTATGCCTGGGCTCTGAAATTCCGCAGGCTCTGGGAAATCTCCTTCTCTGGGAAAGGTGAATGGGTTTCTTACCCAGATGGATCAGAGAGTCCAGGGCCTCTCTCCGCTCCTCCAGGGCCTCTCTGGGGAGATGACACACCTAGGGGAAGAAAGCAACAGCAGCAAAGGCAAACTAGATCAAGTGTCTCTCAGGCCAAGCCCTCGGATGGCAGAGTGAAGGGGTGAGGGTGGAGAGGCAGATTCTAATTCCCATCTAAAGAACAGGCCAGCAAGCTGGATCAGTCTATGAGTGACGCCGAGGCTTCGGGGGCCATGGCTCATGTAGAAGCAGAGTTTGACGGGTCAGGAACCGAAGATGTGGAGCGTTGGAACAAGGTGCGGGATGCTGATGTTCCCGGTCAAAGGGGGTGGGGTGAGTGGGAGGAAAAGAAACCAAAGGAGAGTTCTCTAGGATCCATCCCCCAATGGGAACAGGATGAGGCAGGGACAGCTCTTCCCACAGCCTACCCAGTTTAAGCCAACAGGCCCCGGGATTTTGCCTGAGTGATCCCAGCATCTCTTACCATGGAGTGGAGTGCTGGGAAGAGGGTGCCAATGTCCTTCCTCAGGGCAGCCTCATCCATGTCCCTCACGCAAGCAAGGCCCTGTGCAAGAGAAGAGACGCAGGGCATGGCGATGACGTGTCAGGCAGACAAGCCCCAATGTGTAGAGTCTCCATCAGCAGCTGGGTTACCACTACCCAGACTTGGAAGGAATAAAGTTATGGCCTGGTGGAGAGCAGCTTCCAGCTGGTGCCGGACTCTCCCTTCTCTGGGAGGGGCATTTGACCCCTTGGTTTGCACTAGCCTAGTATCACTTATGGTTGGTTCAACAGGATAGTTGTACCGGGCGCCAGCTGGGGTGGTGTGTGCTGAGAGGATGGCAGGGATGGCGGGGCGCGGTTTGGAAGAGCGGGGCCTGCCCTGATTACTTATCACTACTGATGTTATGGCAGCGCCCAGAGGCTCCAGTCAGGATCAGGCCCTGTTGCACTGGGTGCAGCACAACGCAGACAGAGACAATGTCTGTCCTGAAGGGCTGACAGTCTAGAGACCCACGCAGACAGGTCAGGGATTGGGAGACAGCATCCAAGGGCTCCTCCCTGCCCCCGCGCTGGGCTGAGGAAACCACGCAGGAGCTTGGAAGGGAGAGCTTAATGTCCCTTCATGCGGCCTTACCAGGGGCCAAGGATCTGGCCCATTGTCTCTGCCTGCTCACCTCCTACAATGGTCACTTCCAGAGTGTACCAGGGATGTACACTCCTGCTTTCTGGCCTTGGGCCAGCCACTTCCCCTCCCGGAGCCTTGCTCTCCACAGGTATAGCTGGGCTAACAGCTAACCCTGCCCCGGGCCCAGGGAGAGGTGAGTGCGCGGGACACTCTGGGGAGAGGTGAAGCTCAGGATTATTTCTCTCCCTGGTTCCCTAATGCAGCCCATTGCTGACCAGCCAGCAAAGAAGAAAGAAACCAGAGCCAGGTGCTGGGAATGGAGTCGCCTCTCTCCTCCCGTCTGCAACACCTGCCCTGGTAAGGGGGGGTCAGAGCATGTTCTCTAGGGCCAGAGAATGGCAGTGAATCTGGGAGCAAGAGATGAGGAAAGGGAGTCAGAGCCTTAGAGGGTCAGTGTGTCGTGGGAAAGGCAGTAGGGGGCGGGAGTCCAGGCTGAGTTGGTGATGGAGGGAACCTTGTACCATCTGTGCCATGGGCACTTCCCCAGTGTGCTGTGGATTTCCCGCTCTCTCCTCACTCACGCTGGTCTTCCTTGGCGTTTCCTCCTCCTCGCTGATTGGGGCGAGCTGTCCCCTGGGTGACAAATAGGCCTTTCGCTTGGTGCCTAAAATGAACAGAAGGAAACTAAGGTTGCTCTTAAGCAAAGTAAGCAGCCATGGGATTAGAGGGAAGGTCCTCTCATGGACTGTAGCTGGTTAAAAGACAGGGTAAGAATACATTTTCGGTTTTCACAAGGAGATAAATAGTGGGGTCCCCAAAGATCTGTACTGGGGCCTTTGCTGTTCAGGGGTAAAATAATGAGGTGGCAAAATAGGTGGATGATACAAAATTACTCACCATTGTTAAGTCCCAGGTAAACTGGAAAGAGTTACAAAGAGATCTCACTAAACTGGATGACTGGGCAACAAAATGGCAGATGAAATTCAGTATCGATGAGTGCAAAGTAATGCACATTGGAAAACATAATCCCACATACAAAATGACGGGGTCTAAATTAGCTGTTTCCACTCAAGAACGAGATCTTGGAGTCATTGTGGATAGCTCTCCGTAAACATCCACTCAATGTGCAGCGGCAGTCAAAAGAGCTAACAGAATGTTGGGAATCATTAGGAAAGGGATAGATAATAAGACCGATAATATCATAAAATGACTAGGGAAGTGTTATTTACCCCTTGACAGAACACATGAACCAGGGGTCAGCCAATGAAATTAATAGGCAGTGGATTTAAAACAAACAAAGAGAAGTATTTCTTCACACAATGCACAATCAACCTGTGGAACTCATTGCCAGGGGATGTTGTGAAGGCCAAAAGTATAATTGGGTTTAAAAAGAACTAGATAAATTCAAGGAGGATAGGTCCATTAATGGCTATTAGCCAAGATGGTCAGGGATGCAATCCCATGCTCTGGGTGTCCCTAAACCTCTGATGGCCAGAAGTTGGAACTGGATGACAGGGGATGATGGATCCCTTGATAATTGCTCTGTTCTGTTCATTCCTCTGAAGCACCTGGCATTGGCCACTGTCAGAAGACAGGGTACCGGGCTAGATGGACCATTGGTCTGACCCAGCATGGCCATTCTTATATTTTTATGAAGAGCCACTGGGGAGCTGAGCTGGTAGAGGGAGCTGCCTGGTGGGTCAGTTCCCCCTTTACTGGCACCCAGGCTGCCCGGTGATGATTCCAGTGCTGCCCTGTGGCAGCAGGGCTTTAGCCCAGCGTGGGATGGCACGGAGGCTGGCGTGTAAGGTGGAGCAGAGGGCAGTGGCTTATGGGCATGTGCAGAGCAGGGCACAGAGCCTGGGTGGAGTCTCTTCTTGCCCTCTCAGCACTGGGGTTTGGATGTCACTGTGGCTACTTTCCCCGGCTTTATTCCTGGCACTCAATACTGGGCATGGGCCTACCTGGATCAGGAGGTTCAGCACAGAAAGTGCTGCAGTGGCTGCCCGCTCCTGCAGCCAGGGTTTGTGGCGCCGGGTCTTGTTTTTGGGCCGCCTTCTGCTCCTCTGTGTCTGTGGATACAGGCAGATGCTTGGTTAATTTCCTGCAATCATGGTCACTAATAGAATGCCCTGGGGGCGACAGGGACATACAACTGTGTGGGAACTGTCTGTACCTTATGGAACCCCTGGCGAGGGATTTCCACCAATCACTGCCCAGACAGTGTCATGTTACTTAACATTGAGATCGGGCATTTCCTCTTCCAGTCCCTTTACAAACATTACCCACACCTTCCAGACCCCAGTGAAGATTGTCAGTCTTGTTAGCCCCATTATGAAGCTAGGAAAACTGAGGCACTGAATGATCCTGTGTGCACTGGGATGGAACTTCCTGATGGGACAGAAATAGACATTTGGTGATTTGTCACAGCGAAAGGCTGTTGACTCCTACCTGGGACAGAAGAGTCAGTGGGGCCTGGCTGGCTGGAGTCCAGATTTGTCCTGTCCGTTCGGAAAGGTGTCCATCCTGTAATTCAGAAGGGCAGTGGTGGGGTGAGGTGTCGTGGGACTGATTCTATGTAAGGGCAATAGGAATCAGAGAGGAACTGGGGTAAATCTGTATCGTGGGGGACGCTTCTGGGCAGAATTCCTACTCACCAATAGTCTGAATCAGTCTTTGGCAGAGACGGTCCAAAAACCCCATATTGACTCCTAGACAAGAACCAATGTAAACAGATCACAGGAGTTTCTCTTCTACTGCACAGACCTCAGAACATTCACACCTCACTCTTGGGAGGCCAAGCCAGTGCTCTGGTGCCCGGTGCCCTGCATTGCCATGTGGAATGAGACCCAGGCTCAATTCTCTGTGCTGGTCTGCGGCTCCCAAGATGGCTGGAATTGCTCCAGGTAGGGGGGAACCTCCATTTACATGGGGAGGCTCTCTGCTTGACTAGGGGCTTTGAAGGGGATTCCATTGAGTCCCCCTCAGCCAGAAGGACGTAACACATGAGATGGAGAACCCCAAGGAGACAGAGACATTGCAAGGCTCGGATGGAGGTAGATGTACAGAGCTGCAGCACTGAAATGTGGGATCCCCCTTCCTTGAGGATAAAATCTTTGTGGTACCTCTCCTCTTCCTTGGGATTCAGCAAGGCGGCTCTATCACCTACAGCATTTGGTTCCATGAGGTATTTGAGTTTATGAGGTAGGTTCTGACCAAGAAGTTACCTATTCTGGCCCACCTCACTGCACAGCCACCAAACCAGCAGTGCTTGAGACAGAATCTGATCATGACTCACAAAGCCATTTGTAATATACATATGAAAAACATGGGCATCTCAGTGACGAAAAATGCATTGGTGTCTGTTTCCAGGAATGGAATGTGTGTGCTCAGTAGCACCCACAGTTCCAACCACAGCCATGGTCGCTTGACACACAGTCAGCCAGTTACAGATCACAATGATCATTTGCACAAGCAGTCACTGCAACTGCTTAGCTAATTGCTGCAACCGTGCACACGAGTTAATAAGCAGTTTTTCATAGATTCATAGACTCTAGGACTGGAAGGGACCTCGAGAGGTCATCGAGTCCAGTCCCCTGCCCTCATGGCAGAACCAAATACTGTCTAGATCATCCCTGATAGACATTTATCTAACCTACTTTTAAATATCTACAGAGATGGAGATTCCACAACCTCCCTAGGCAATTTATTCCAGTGTTTAACCACCCTGACAGTTAGGAACTTTTTCCTAATGTCCAACCTAAACTTCCCTTGCTGCAGTTTAAGCCCATTACTTCTTGTTCTATCCTTAGAGGCTAAGATGAACAAGTTTTCTCCCACCTCCTTATGACACCCTTTTAGATACCTGAAGACTGCTATCATGTCCCCTCTCAGTCTTCTCTTTTCCAAACTAAACAAACCCAATTCTTTCAGCCTTCCTTCATAGGTCATGTTCTCTAGGCCTTTAATCATTCTTGTTGCTCTTCTCTGGCCCCTCTCCAATTTCTCCACATCTTTCTTGAAATGCGGTGCCCAGAACTGGACACAATACTCCAATTGGGGCCTAACCAACACAGAGTAGAGCGGAAGAATGACTTCTCGTGTCTTGCTCACAACACACCTATTAATGCATCCCAGAATCATGTTTGCTTTTTTTGCAACAGCCTCACATTGTTGACTCATATTTAGCTTGTGGTCCACTATAGCCCCTAGATCCCTTTCTGCCATACTCCTTCCTAGACAGTCTCTTCCCATTCTGTATGTATGAAACTGATTGTTCCTTCCTAAGTGAAGTACTTTGCATTTGTCTTTATTAAACTTCATCCTGTTTACCTCAGACCATTTCTCCAACTTGTCCAGATCATTTTGAATTTTGACCCTATCCTCCAAAGCAGTTGCAATCCCTCCCAGTTTGGTATCATCTGCAAACTTAATAAGCGTACTTTCTATGCCAATATCTAAGTCGTTGATGAAGATATTGAACAGAGCCGGTCCCAAAACAGACCTCTGCGGAACCCCACTCGTTATACCTTTCCAGCACGATTGGGAATCATTAATAACTACCCTCTGAGTACGGTTATCCAGCCAGTTATACCCCCACCTTATAGTAGCCCCATCTAAATTGTATTTGCCTAGTTTATCAATAAGAATATCATGCGAGACCGTATCAAATGCCTTACTAAAGTCTAGGTATACCACATCCACCGCTTCTCCCTCATTCACAAGACTCGTCATCCTATCAAAGAAAGCTATCAGATTGCTTTGAAATGATTTGTTCTTTATAAATCCATGCTGGCTATTCCCTATCATCTTACCACCTTCCAAGTGTTTGCAGATGATTTCCTTAATTACTTGCTCCATTATTTTCCCTGGCACAGGGATACCTACCTCAGTGGTTTGAGCATTGGCCTGCTAAACCCACGGTTGTGAATTTAATCCTTGAGGGGGCCATTTAGGGAACTAGAGTTTAAAAAAAAAAAACTGTCTGGGGAGTTGTCCCCCTTTGAGCAGGGGGTTGGACTAGATGATCTCCTGAGTTCCCTGCCCACCCTGATATTCTATGACTCCACAGAAGTTAAACTAACTGGTCTGTAGTTTCCTGGGTTGTTTTTATTTCCCTTTTTGTAGATGGGCACTATGTTTGCCCTTTTCCAGTCTTCTGGAATCTCTCCTGTCTCCCATGATTTTCCAAAGATAATAGCTAGAGGCTCAGATACCTCCGCTGTTACCTCCTTGAGTATTCTAGGATGAATTTCATCAGGCCCTGGTGACTTGCAGGCATCAAACTTTTCTAAGAGATTTTTAACTTGTTCTTTTTTTATTTTATCTTCTAAATCTACCCTCTTCCCATTAGCATTCACTATGTTAGGCATTCCTTCAGACTTCTCGGTGAAGACCGAAACAAAGAAGTCATTAAGCATCTCTGCCATTTCCAAGTTTCCTGTTACTGTTTCTCCCTCCTCACTGAGCAGAGGGCCTCCCCTGTCTTTGGTCTTCCTCTTGCTTCTAATATATTGATAAAAAGTCTTCTTGTTTCCCTTTATTCCCGTAGCTAGTTTGAGTTCATTTTGTGCCTTTGCCTTTCTAATCTTGCCCCTACATTCCTGTGTTGTTTGCCTATATTCATCCTTTGTACTTTGTCCTAGCTTCCATTTTTTATATGACTCCTTTTTATTTTTTAGATCATGCAAGATCTCGTGGTTAAGCCAAGATGGTCTTATGCTACATTTTCTATCTTTCCTACCCAGCGGAATAGTTTGCTTTTGGGCCCTTAATAGTGTCCCTTTGAAAAACTGCCAACTCTCCTCGGTCATTTTTCCCCTCAGTCTTGATTCCCATGGGACCTTACCTATCAGCTCTCTGAGCTTACCAAAATCTGCCTTCCTGAAATCCATTGTCTCTATTTTGCTGTAGTCCCTTCTACCCTTCCTTTGAATTGTGAACTCTATGATTTCATGATCACTTTCACCCAAGCTACCTTCCACTTTCAAATTCTCAACAAGTTCCTCCCGATTTGTTAAAATCAAATCTAGAACAGCTTCCCCCGGTAGCTTTTTCAACCTTCCAAAATAAAAAGTTGACTGCAATGCAGTCCAAGAACTTATTAGATAGTCTGTGCCCCGCTGTGTTAATTTCCCAACATATATCTGGATAGTTGAAGATCTTGGGCTTCCACCTGGTTAGATGGCCGGTAGTAGACCCCTAGGATGACATCACCCATGTTTTTTACCCCTTTTAGCCTAACCCAGAGACTCTCAACACTTCCGTCTCCTATGTCCGTCTCCACCTCAGTCCAAGTGTGTACATTTTTAATATACAAGGCAACACCTCCTCCCTTTTCCCCCTTCCTTCCCCTGTCTATCCTTCCTGAGCAAGCTGTACCCATCCATACCAACATTCCAATCATGTGTATTATCCCACCAAGTTTTGGTGATGCCAACAATGTCATAGATGTATTTATTTATTAGCACTTCCAGTTCTTCCTGCTTGTTAGCCATACTTCTTGCATTTGTATATAGGCATCTAAGATACTGATTTGAGCTTGCCTCCCAGTTTTGCCCTGACCCTCCTTTCTCTCTGCCATTATAGCCCACGCTCCCTCCTATTTCCGACCCATCTCCCAGGTCTCCATGTTCTCCACTTACCTGTGGGCTTTGCTCACCTGTCCCCGTCAAAGCTAGTTTAAAGTTGTGGACATCCTTCTGAATTTTGAGGCTAATGAGACGTTTACTCTCATAATAACTGTTGTGATTCTCTAATATAGCACCCTGCGTTAATATACCACTGTTCACCCCGAAGGATCCCATGGGAAGTATACTGTTTGCACAAGCTAGAACTAAACATTATGTTAGTTTATGTGTCATTATATAATGCCTGCATCTGTAATTTTCACTCTGTGCATCTGAAGAAGTGTTTTTTTACCCACGAAAGCTTATGCCTAAATAAATCTGTTAGTCTTTACGGTGTCACCGGACTCCTTGTTGTTTTTGTGGATTCAGACTAACATGGCTGCCCCCGATACTAAACATTATGTTGATTCTGTAAAAGACAGTGCAGATGAACAGCAACTTTGGCCTTGGAAAGGAATTCTGGCTGTGTATCACGCCGCTTTCTGCCTACCTGGACCAGGAGACTCTGTGACAGGTGGGTTGCCATCTCTGGCTGACACTGCAGTCTCCTGCACTGCTGTGTCTGTCAATAGAAGAGAAGGGTTAAATTTCTCCATTAAAGGTCTCTGGTTGAACCGCCAGGGGAATGATGTGAATGATAGTGGTGAGGGGAAGGGAGTTTTCTGTACCCAAAGCAGCAGGTTCCAGTCCTCTTGTGACACTTCAATGAACCTGATTTCACTGAGTAACAAATACAGTCACACCTGGGTCACCAAAGAACTTTCTCAGTTACAGAGAACACCTGTGTGACCCAGAAAGGAGCGATTCTCTAAACAGAGGCAAAGCCACCCCAGCTCTCCTTCTCACTGTCACAGGTTGGGGCCAACAATCACAGCCCCCGACTCCCACACAGTATACAATGGGGTCTCAGCAGTGCAGGGGGTGGGGACTAGTTTGCAGCAAACACAGCTTGGAGGATTTAGAAATCTAGCGCGTGCAGTGCTTGGGGAGGGAGAACCGCAGGGAGATGGAGACTCCAAGAGCCCTCCTCATTCAGGCAGTGCAGACCACAAGGCCTCTGGAAAAGTCGAATGCCAGGCACAAGCAGAACCTCAGTAATGGGAAGGAGGGGGTCGACCCACTGGAGGGAGTTGGCAAAGGGCAGGTATAGCCTATAGGTAGCGCCCTACCAAATGTACGGTCCATTCTGATCAATTTCGTGGCCATAGGATTTGAAACCCAATTTCAGGTTTTCAGATGTTTACATCTGAAATGTCACAATGTTGTAGTGGGGGTTCTGCCCCCAAAGGGAGTTGCGGAGGAGTCGCAAAACTGTTATAGGGGGGCTGTGGGATTGCAACCCTCACTTCTGCGCTGCCTTCCGAGCAACCGGGGTATGTACCCAGAGGGGGGGTCTGATCTCCCCGGCGAGGGCGGCTGTGCAGGGGAAGTGCCAGTTCCGTCCCTCCCCAGCCCAGAGGGGACTAGCAGCTGGAGTCAGGGGCATGGTAGTAGCCTGCCCTTCCCCAATAGCTAGATTTCATGGGGGAGGTCTGATTTCATGGTCCATGACTTTTTCATGGCTGTGAATTTGGCCTACCTATGGGATGGTTTAGGTTAAGAAATAAGTAGAAAATAGGTCTGGGGCCTAAGTTAGCTTAAGTGTAGAAGAGTTTAGAAAACTGAAGTTGTTAGTGTGAGGAAAGTTAGCCATAAGTTGGAGATCCTGTTATGGGAAAGTAAGAGTTAGCAAGGACATGGCCCGGGATTATGCTACTGTTAGGTTTTGGTTATAACTGGCTTACGCAGGGCTTTTAATGAGTGTTTTTGAGAATTGTGACTGTTTTATTAAAATGTTATCTATACTAATAGTATGGGAAGGATATTGGTGCAGATGTTAATGTACACCACGTGTAATGTAAAGTCAATAAGGAGGCGATGGAAATATAATTAGTGTAAGGGGCAGTTGCACGTTCAATAGTATGAGAATGGCTTCTCCTGGGAGTTGTTTGTTAATTCGGTGAGCGCTCCAATGAACGCCCCAAGGGTACCGTTATGTCCCAGGGTTCTAAGGCTGTACTTCACGCTGTTGTCAGTGG
This sequence comes from Chrysemys picta bellii, assembly GCF_011386835.1. Taxonomy (NCBI): domain Eukaryota; kingdom Metazoa; phylum Chordata; order Testudines; family Emydidae; genus Chrysemys; species Chrysemys picta. The sequence goes on from NW_027052722.1 coordinate 45,375, forward strand.
ACTGATCCCGCATTGATCCACAATACAACAGTTAGTGTTGACAGTGTAGGTGGTAATTGCGCACCTGTTTGCTTAACTAATCGTTTTATTTTGGAATGAAGTTTGGTTTTATCATTCATAGTGTCGCCTAAATACATTTTCTGTAACTGACCTAGTGGCTTGAACCTGGGTTTTGTTGCAGCCTTATCTGTAACAACTTACTATGAATTGGAAACATTTCAACATGAAGGTTCCAGAAGGTTATGCAGGAAACGGGGTGAATCTGAGGAGTCGGTACCCCTGTTTCCTACTTACCTGAAGCAGGCCCAGACAGGGAAGGGCTGCAACACCCAGTTGCTGCTGTATCCTCCTTCCCCTGGTCTGTGGCTGTGGATAAGTGCAAAGGGGTAGAGGTCATTTCCTCCTTTCCTGGTCACTGATAGAAATCCCAGGGGGGGTGAGGTAGACAATACATATGTGTGGGGAACTAATCACACTGCAGGGCACCTCTGGAGAGGGACTTCCACCAGTCACAGCCCAGAGCATTTATATTGCACACCCATCGCCAAGGCATTTGACAAACACCTCACCCCACAGGTAGGGAGCTGAGATAACATGGGGAGGGGCAATAGGGGCCAGGGGGAAATTTGAGGAGAATCTGCCCCCAATTTTTCCCTAACCAGCAGGATTCCATTAGAGATTTTAGCCCAAGAGGCCAGGACTTCCCCAGCTCTGCTTGTCCCCGCTTCTCTAGTTAATAACAGATCTCCCTCAGGAGACAAGGAGAGTGCAGACAAGGCCGGGATGGCAGTGCTGCCTTGGGGTCCCACCAGAGAATTCCCTGCCAGTCCAGAAGGGCTAGAAATGTCTGGGGGTTTAAATAAAGCTAAAATGCTGCAAGGAACCTTGGAGAAAACAAACCTCCTCCATCAGGAGACCCTGACTCCCCAAGCACATGGAGATTCCATGCAGATTCCCAGTGGTCCCCTGCAGGTAGCTCTGGACAGGACAGCAATGGGGGGAGAGGAGAGTCCATTTCTGGGGAGAATTCCTACTCACCTCCAGACCGGACCAACAGTCGGCGGAGGTGGCCGTAAAGATCCATATCGGCTCCTAAGACAAGAACCAACATGAATGAGTCCCTGGGGCTTCCTTCCCATGACACAGACCCCACCATACTCACACACGGTTCTAGGTGGGCCAAAGGGACCCAGGCGTAGTTCTTTTGCTGCCTGCCTGGCTGGAGAGACAAGACCGCTATGAGGTGGTGAGACCTCAATATTGGTGTAAAATTTTATGAATAGCATTATTATCACTTCTTTTTATAATGTTAGGTCATTACAAACATGTTTGTGCCTTTACTGAACATTCAAACATAGCTATAAGTATATTGTCACCAGGAGGCTTGAAAATAGAACAGTAGCCCAGTTTTAGTTAGCTAGGTTATAAAATGTTCACGCTAATCAAAGACATTGCAGAAGTCTTCAGCTTTCTGTCATCCAGAAACATGCAAATGTCCGGAAAATAACATCTCCTTGACCACAAAACTGTTTATGTCCCCCAAGAGAAGTTTAATTGCTATAACAAACCGCTTGGGTCAAGAGTCAAACCAACCAAAAGAGTGTTTTATCCACAGCAGAACACTTCCCTCTTCTATAAGCTGCCAGTTTATTATAGATCTAATCCTTTATCTCAATAAAATAAATGTTATAAAGAGAAATGTTTTAGGAAAGATCTGGCCCTGTAGGAGAAGGTGAGGATGTTATTTATGTTGGATATTCCAAAATGAATGTAGGGATGTGTTAGAACAATAAATCTAGGCTGTAAAGTGGGCTCTACCAGCCCCTCTTTGCAAGAAAACCTTCTGCTTGTGTCCTTAAAACTTTAGAGAAGAATATGTGTAGTTGAGAAAAAGTTTTGTAGAAAACCTTAGTTGATTTCTAAAATATTGAAATGGCAAACTGTTTTGGAGGGCATATTTGCATATTTGCAAAGTATTTTAACTGAATGCAAAGTATCTAATTGGTTTTCTAATACATTACTACATGTGGTAAAATGCATTATGTACTAACATGAAATCTAATGACCTTGCTCAGCTGATTACCAATATAAGAAGACATTTAAGTTTAGACTATTTATTATATTAATGGGGAAGTAATTAGTTGCTGGCAGAGCTCTAGCCACTCCTTCCCCCAACTCAGAAAGATAAGAAGAATCATCATCAACAATTGTTCTAGAGAATCAACAACTTCTTCAATCGTATTTAAGCTAAAGACTCGTTAAGAATGATTTAATTTTAAAAGACTGCTTCGAGAACTAAAAACCTGTACATAAACCACAGGTTTGGACTTTTTAAAAACAGAATTTCATTTCCTGTTGAACCCTAATGAAACTGAAGAAATACCTCAGAAAATGAACTGAATAAGTTAAGAGTTAAAAGACTAAATTTGAAGATGTTCTGAGAATCTCTCCAACAAAAACAAAGGAAATATAACTGTCAAGAAAGACGTACAACCCTAACACATATACACATTAACAAACTACCTGTCCATAAGATGAAGAGGCTCCATGAATGTATGGAGCCAATGAAAGGGCGAGAGAGGTGTGTTTTTCTAAAATTGCACAGAAATAGGGAAGAGACGAGTATAAAAGCTCTAAGTGAGCACCCTGCACACGCTCTGCTACCCTGCTCAAACTCAACTCATCCTCTCCCTCTCTACAAGCAAGCTGACACAGAGAGAAGAGAGAAGACTCGGGAAGAAACCAGCAGTTTTGTTGTGATATGGAAATGCTGTTGTAATTTAAGATGTTAACAGTTTCTCCTGTTAACCACTAAATGCTTAGACCATGCATTTGGGAAAGAGACAAGAGCTAATCATTGGGAAATGGAGAAATAGTGGGATTTAACTGAATTTAAGATTCTAAATATTTTGTTAATTGGCCAGTCTCAAGACAGCTCCTTAAATGGTTTCTTCTAACTAAGTAATTTTACTACTTTCTTCTATTTCAGAGGATTGAGTTAAAATTGCTTACTTTGCCCATCTATATAAACAGTCTAGTTATTAATAGGATCCGCCTGCTCTTAAAATTATGTTGCCCATCCATAAACAGTCTTAGTATCTATGACTCACAATAATTTTGGGAAATAAGACCTAGTTTCAATTTACCAAAAGAAAAGTGCCCCATCAAAGGCCAGCCTGCTCACAAAGGTGTAATCTGTTAAAAGCTCTCCAGAGAGAAGCATACAGATGAGACTGGACAGAAATGAGCCTTTTATCATTTGTGTTCTGTCTTTTGTCGTTTTGTTTAGTGTTTTCTTTTCTTTAAATAGCCATGGTTAATAACAGTGATTATTTTGCTTGGCTTTAATCACGGTGTCCTCTAAGGTATGTAAAAGAGCCCCTGACACTAAAATAGTGGAGTCACACCCTGAATTGTCAGAAAAAGAGAGAGTAAGAACTAGCCTAGCATTTCTTGTTTCTCTAAACTAAATATTTGTACTAAGTTTTGGGATAAAATTACTTGACATCCAACACAATTTAAAATGACCCCTTTCCACCCCACACCAAGTTCACGGCAGTATGGACTGGTTTAAATCAGAGCGAGTCAAATCAATGATTTTCATTGTGATTTAAATCAGCAAGCACAGGAAATCTTGATTTAAATCAGTGATTTTAAACTTGTTTTCCATTTTTGCTTTTTAGATATTTACCTAAAGAAAGGCTGATTCTCAGAGCTTGGTATAATTTCGTACTTCTTTTTCCTAACCCTGAGGATACACTAGGAAAGGTCCCTCACCCCTGTGCTGGGATGGTCGAGCCACAGAAGAATTTTGATGTCTCACATATAATCACAGATGACAGTGAGGATGTGGATTCCTCCACGAGTTCTGTGTAAACAGGTGCTATGCGCTCCCAAAAACGCTCCCAACTGTCTGAAAAGCAGAGCCCAGACAGCCGTGCGCTCCCTCCTCCAGCTCCCAGAGCACACTGAACCACAGGCTGCCTGCCCCCTTCGTGTCACAGGGCCACTGCTGACATCACAGAGACAAGGTGGGCTGGGGCTGTCTGGCTAGGGCCCTTGGGGTTGCATCCCCCAGATTGGATTAAGGGAGGATTGCTCTTGGCTTTTGTTGGGAATTTTAATCCAAGGGAGCCCCGGGGCCTCCCCACAAACCCTGTTTGTATAATGTGTTATGAGAAAAGGAGATTCAACCACAAGGTGCAAAATCATTTTGTGTCAGTCCACTCCAGTATCTTGCCTCTTGCAGCAGCAAAGGGGAAAGTGAAATCCCCACAATGCACCTGGCCAGCTTTGCTATTCTCTGACATTAGGGTTACCATACGTCCGGATTTTCCCGGACATGTCCGGCTTTTTGGGCTCCAAATCCCCGTCCGGGGGGAAAGCCCAAAAAGCTGGACATGTCCGGGAAAATCGGGGGGGCCGGGCCGGGGGCCGGGACGGGCCAGGGGCTTGGGGGCCGGGACAGGCCGGTGGAGCGGGGCCGGACCGGGCTGGGGGCTCCGGGGCTGGGCCGGGGGCTCCGGGGCCGGCCGGCGGTGCAGTGCCTGGCTCGGGGGCTCCAGCAGGGCCGGGCCGGGGGATCGGGAACTCCGGCGGGGGCTCGGGGGCTCCGGCGGGGCCGGGCCCGGGGACTCCGGCGGGGGCTCGGGGGCTCCGGTGGGGCCGGGCCCGGGGCTCGGGGACTCCGGCGGGGGCTCGGGGGCTCCGGCGGGGGCTCGGGGGCTCCGGTGGGGCTGGGCCCGGGGTCGGGGACTCCGGCGGGGGCTCGGGGGCTCCGGCGGGGCTCAGCCGGGGCCTCCGGCAGGGGTTGGCCGGGGGCTCCGGCAGTGCCAGGCCGGGCCGGGGGCTCGGGGGACAGGCCGGCGGGGCCGGGGGCCGGGCTGGGGACCGGCAGTGTGGTGCTGGGGGCCTGGGGGCCGGGCCGGGGACCGCAGTGCTGGGCGGGCCGGGGGTGGTCGGCCGGGGGCTGGGGCCGGCACCCCAGGGCCGGGGCCAGCCTGGGCTGCGCCTCCTCCCCCCACACTCCCCCTTACCTGCTTCAGGCTTCCCGCGACTCAAATGTTCGCGGGAAGCATGGGAGGGGGCGGAGACTTTGGGGAGGGGGCGGAGTTGGGGTGGGGGGCAGGGGCGGGGCTGGGGGCGGGCCCGTGGAGTGTCCTCCTTTGGGAGGCACAAAATATGGTAACCCTATCTGACATATGGGTAAAAAATTCCTTCCTCACCCCTCAGTGACCATGGAATCCCTGAAGCATGAGATTGGACTGGCCATCCGTCTCAGCGTGAGGCGCTCCAATTGTTAGTCCAGCCACAGCTGCATTGGTGCCCTGGGCCGAGAGAATAAAAGGGCTGAGAAGATTCTTTCCTAAGGATACACACAGACACTAAATCCCATTCCTAAAGTCTGCAATCAAAGGCAGTCAGAGCGCAGGACCCGTGGGTATTTATTGAGTCCCAACAGCATGCTGGGGGCTGTACAACACAGGGGAGGGCACAGGCCTGACCCCAAAGAGCAGCGAATCTCTTGCTTGGTGTATTTGATTTCCCATTCTCCTGAGCAGGATCTTGTTTATGCAGGAACTTGAAGGAAGAGCGGGAAGTTTGGGGCAGGAGAAAGGGAGCCTGAGGAGCAGCATGGCAGGGGGTTGGCAAGGGAGAGCCAGGGAAGGACACAAAGGGAATGGCTGGGAGAGTGGCGGGGGAATGAGCCCGGAGAGCTAGGTGGGGAAGAAGTTTGCAAAGACTCATCAAGGAGCTGCACTCGGGTGCTGAATGGAGCTGAGCAAATCAGTGACTTTTCAGTTTGGGGTCCAGTTGGAGAAATACAAAAAATAAATAAATATTGGTTCGGTTTGGCCTGAAACAAAATTGTTTTGGTTTTTTGTTTCAGGTTTTTTGTGGGTGTTTTTCAACCCTCCCCCCACTTTTTTTAAAGTTGCCTCAATTTCAAAATGAAAAGTGACAACATTGTGCTGTGGAATGGTCCAAACAGACTGGTTTGACTTTTAAAACAAAACATTCCCTTTTTGTGTGTGGCTGAAAGGATTTGCTGAATTCGCACCTGGTTTGGATGGCCCTGAGAGATGCATTTTTGGGGAATTTGCTAGCTCTAGTGTAGGACCTGCGAGGGAGCCCGGGGAGGGATCAGAATAGGCTGGTCTGATGGGTTAGATTTTACAGCGGGCTCTGAAGGGGAATGAGAGGAGATGTGGGGGGAGGGCAGAGTTACTGGGATGGGTGATCAAGGCCTGGAGCAGGTGGGCTGGAGAGGATGAGGGGAATTGTAGAGACATGGTAAAGGAAGGACTGTTCAGGAAGGACAGGCAGGGCAGAAAAGGTGGGGGAGTTGCATTGTAAGTAAGAGAGCAGTATGACTGCTCAGAATTCCGGTATGAAACTGCAGAAAAACCTGAGTCTCTCTGGATTAAGTTTAGAAGTGTGAGCAACAAGGGTGATGTCGTGGTGGGAGTCTGCTATAGACCAGCAGACCAAGGGGATGAGGTGGACGAGGCTTTCTTCCGGCAACTAACAGAAGTTGCTGGATCGCAGGCCCTGGTTCTCATGGGAGACGTCAATCACCCTGATATCTGCTGGGAGAGCAATACAGCGGTGCACAGACAATTCAGGACATTTTTGGAAAGTGTAGGGGAGAACTTTCTGGTGCAAGTGCTGGAGGAACCAACTAGGGGCAGAGCTCTTCTTGACCTGCTGTTCACAAATCGGGAAGAATTAGTAGGGAAGCAAAAGTGGATGGGAACCTGGGAGGCAGTAACCATGAGATGGTCAAGTTCAGAATCCTGACACAAGGAAGAAAGGAGAGCAGCAGAATACGGACCCTAGACTTCAGAAAAGCAGACTTTGCCTCCCTCAGGGAACTGATGGTCAGGATCCCCTGGGAGAATAACATGAGGGGGCAAGGAGTCCAGGAGAGCTGGCTGTATTTTAAAGAATCCTTCCTGAGGTTGCAGGAACAAACCATCCCGATGTGTAGAAAGAATAGTAAATAACAGTGAAATCCTTGCTGATCTTAAACACAAAAAAGAAGCTTACAAGAAGTAGAAGATTGGACAAATGACCAGGAAGGAGTATAAAAATATTGCTCAGGGTATGTCTACACTACAACAGTAGTTCGATTTTACTTAAATCGAATTTGTGGAACTGATATTGCAAAGTTGAACGTGTGTATCCACACTAAGGACAGTAATTCGACTTTGTGAGTCCACACTAATGGGGCAAGCGTCGACATTGGAAGCGGTGCACTGTGGGCAGCTATCCCACAGTTCCCGCAGTCCCCGCTGCCCATTGGAATTCTGGGTCAAGCCTCCAATGCCTGCTGGGGCAAAAAATGTGTCGAGGGTGTGTGACAATGCGGTTCTGGCAGAACCCAACTGAGAGCGCCAACTCAGGACAAATTGCTAAAATAGGGCAGTTACAGCCCAAGGCCGGGGTTTTTCCACCTCTAAGGCAAACCAAACCAGCCAGACTAAGACTTCGGTCTCACCCCACTGGCTAACCGCAAGTCTCACAAGCAATCTCCTTAGACACTCCAGTTTCCCTGTATTACCACCAGTGCCACACGTTATGGGGACAAATGGTTATGAAAACCAATACCCCAGTAAAAGAAAAAGGTTCTCCTGATCCCAAAGGACCAAGCCCCAGACCCAGGTCAATATACAAGTCGGACCTTACCCACAAATCACGCTACTGCCAATCCTTTAGAATCTAAAATCTAAAGGTTTATTCATAAAAAGAAAAAGATAGAGATGAGAGTTAGAATTGGTTAAATGGAATCAATTACATACAGTAATGGCAAAGTTCTTGGTTCAGGCTTGCAGCAGCGATGGAATAAACTGCAGGTTCAAATCAAGTCTCTGGAATACATCCCCAGCTGGGATGGGTCATTCAGTCCTTTGTTCAGAGCTTCAGTTTGTAGCCAAGTTCCTCCAGAGGTAAGAAGCAGGATTGAAGACAAGATGGAGATCAGGCATCAGCCTTATATAGTCTTTTCCAGGTGTAAGAACACCTCTTTGTTCTTACTGTGGAAAATTACAGCAAAATGGAGTCTGGAGTCACATGGGCCAGTCCCTGCATACTTTGCTGAGGTACAAGGCGTATCTGCCTTCTCTCAATGGGTCCATTGTATAGCTGATGGTCCTTAATGGGCCATCAAGCAGGCTAGGCAGAGCTAATCTCAGCTTGTCTGGGATGTCACCCAGAAGCATAGCATAAGTTTGCCATACAGACAGTATAGAGCCATTATTCATAACTTCGACTACAAAACTGATACACACATATAGACAGCATAATCATAACCAGTAAACCTTAACCTTGTCCTAGACACCCCATTTGACCCCCTTTATACAAGATTTGGGTGCCACTACAGGACCTTGGTTGCAACAATGATCTATATGGTCCCAGTTTATGTCAATAACGTCACACCCCCAATGCAAAATTGATGCAGGAAGGGATGACACAAACATCACTGACTGCATCCCAAGAGCTCCCCATCCTGGGTTCTGTCTCACTACAGCTCGTATTGGGTTAGAAGCCGTACCAGTGTATAACAGAAATGGTTTATCAAAATCATGTTCAACCACATGATTGAACCTCTTTACAAACTCAAGGTAACACTTAGTTAGAACAATAGTGGATTGGATCTGCTCTGGCAGCATGGTTCCTGTATGTGCCATGTGATCTTGCCAAGAGCTAAAGAAAACTGCTACTTTATCCATACAAGCTTGGGCAAATGTTTGGAACCCAATTAACATCGAATAAATGCAGATATTAATGTTCTTCATAGTCCAGGAATCTTGGCATTTAGCCATGAAAGCAATATGGTAGTGTGCCTCAGTTTTCCTTTTCATACAGCACATTAGGTCTGGAATGTCTTTTCCCCTGTGAAAAGTTCCCATATTGTTTATAGGTATTACCTGTGAAACCCCAGTGTAACAAGGCCTTTTAACATAACGCGTGTTTTCATGTATTCCTTTTAACATGTTCAAGGGATTCTCCAAAAGATTAGGCACATTGTATATTTTTACAGTTTGTGGCAATAGCAACATATTAATTACAAAATTTAGCAATAACAACAAGTTCATTGCAAGTGTCCATCTACAGTCGTGTTTGTCATGCCACACCTTTGGCTCCATACCCACTTTTTAACAAAACCCATCATCTTATGAGCACATTCTACAAAAGTACAATCCTTAGACATTTTAAACTCTCTAAACTTAACTCTGTAAGATTCAGGAGTAACCTTGAACCGCCTTAACACAGAATCCTTAAACCGCTCATAATTTAAGGCTTCTTGTTCCCCCAAGTCATTGAATACCTCCCTGGCTTTTCCAGTCAGTCTGGTCAGCAGGACAGGCATTCGCTGACCCTCAGGGATCTGGTACAGATTGCAGAGGCGTTCAAAGGTAGACAAAAACTCCTCTATATCCTCAGTATCATTGTAAATGGGACACATCCTTTCCCAGTTTTTCTCATGGTGGGGGGGAAGTGGAGTACCAGGTGGGGATGACTTTCTCCGCTCTTCCATTACTTGGAGCTGAAGTCTGGCCGTCTCCTGTTCCATCCTGTGAGTCTCCTGCTCAGCAGCGAGCAGCTCTAGACGTCCCTTACGAGCTCTCTCATCAGCCTCCTTCTTTCTTTGATCAGCTTCTTTCTCTCTCTCAGCAGCCTCTTTCTCTCTCTCAGCAGCCTCTTTCTCTCTCTCTCTTTCTAACTCTGCTATTTTTTGCCTCTCCAGCAATCGAAGATCTGCTAGCTTCTGTTCATGCTCAAATTGCAGTTGACGTGTCACCCTTTGCATCCTAATTTTTTCTGCATTTTCTGCAGCCTCAGGTAAGGGCTGTGCTCTTGCCCCCTGATCACTGGCTATTAGCAGATTTCTCAGTTCTTCCTTTGTAGCTTTCTTTCTAAAGCTTATCCTCTTTTCTGAACACAAATTTTCCAGGGCTTTTTTGCCAAGTCCCTCATATGCTCTTTGCTCAGCCATTGCAGCAGCTCTTTAACCAACAAGACTCTCAATCCCAAAATTCAAATTTGGATAGCGTGGGGTTCTGACCCAAAGCTTAATTGACCTGGTTCTGTGGATCCAAGCACAACTACGCCACTGTGACAATGCGGTTCTGGCGGAACCCAACTGAGAGCGCCAACTCAGGACAAATTGCTAAAATAGGGCAATTACAGCCCAAGGCTGGGGTTTTTCCACCTCTAAGGCAAACCAAACCAGCCAGACTAAGACTTCGGTCTCACCCCACTGGCTAACCGCAAGTCTCACAAGCAATCTCCTTAGACACTCCAGTTTCCCAGTATTACCACCAGTGCCACACGTTATGGGGACAAATGGTTATGAAAACCAATACCCCAGTAAAAGAAAAAGGTTCTCCTGATCCCAAAGGACCAAGCCCCAGACCCAGGTCAATATACAAGTCGGACCTTACCCACAAATCACGCTACTGCCAATCCTTTAGAATCTAAAATCTAAAGGTTTATTCATAAAAAGAAAAAGATAGAGATGAGAGTTAGAATTGGTTAAATGGAATCAATTACATACAGTAATGGCAAAGTTCTTGGCAAAATTACAGCAAAATGGAGTCTGGAGTCACATGGGCCAGTCCCTGCATACTTTGCTGAGGTACAAGGCGTATCTGCCTTCTCTCAATGGGTCCATTGTATAGCTGATGGTCCTTAATGGGCCATCAAGCAGGCTAGGCAGAGCTAATCTCAGCTTGTCTGGGATGTCACCCAGAAGCATAGCATAAGTTTGCCATACAGACAGTATAGAGCCATTATTCATAACTTCGACTACAAAACTGATACACACATATAGACAGCATAATCATAACCAGTAAACCTTAACCTTGTCCTAGACACCCCATTTGACCCCCTTTATACAAGATTTGGGTGCCACTACAGGACCTTAGTTGCAACAATGATCTATATGGTCCCAGTTTATGTCAATAACGTCACAGGGTGGTTTTGGGTAACTGTCGTCATTCAACCGTCACTCCCGCCCTCCCTCCCTGAAAGCGCCGGCGGGCAATCACTTCGCGCACTTTTCTGGTGAGTGACAGCGCGGACGCCACAGCACTGCGAGCATGGAGCCCGCTGTAACCATCACTGCAGTTATGGCCGTTGTCAAAACCTTGCACCTTATCATCCACCTTTTTCAGAGTCAGATGCTGAGAAATCGGGCGAGGAGGCTATGGCAGCGCGGTGAGGACATTAAGTCTGAGAGGGGCACAGACCTCTCACAAAGCATGGCACCCCGCGCTGTGAACATCACGGTGGCAATGGGTCATGTTGATGCTGTGGAACGGCGATTCTGGGCCCGGGAAACAAGCACGGACTGGTGGGACCGCATAGTGCTGCAGGTCTGGGATGAATCACAGTGGCTGCGAAACTTTCAGATGTGTAAGGGAACTTTCCTGGAACTTTGTGAGTTGCTGTCCCCTGCACCCGGATGCGAGCAGCCCTGACTGTCCAGAAGCAAGTGGCCATAGCCCTCTGGAAGCTTGCAACGTCAGACAGCTACCGGTCAGTCACGAACCACTTTGGCGTGGGCAAATCTACCGTGGGAGTTGCTGTGATGCAAGTAGCCAACGCAATCGTTGAGCTACTGCTGTCAAAGGTAGTGACCCTGGGAAACGTGCAGGTCATCATAGATGGCTTCGCCGTGATGGGATTCCCAAACTGCGGTGGGGCTATAGATGGAACTCACATCCCTGTCCTGGCACCCGACCACCAGGCCAGCCAGTACATTAACAGAAAGGGCTACTTTTCAATGTTGCTGCAAGCACTGGTGGACCATAGGGGACGTTTTACAAACATCAACGTCGGATGGCCGGGCAAGGTTCATGACGCTCGTGTTTTCAGGAACTCTGGTCTGTTTAGATGGCTGCAGGAAGGTATTTACTTCCCGGACCACAAAATAACTGTTGGGGATGTGGAGATGCCTATAGTGATCCTCGGGGACCCTGCCTACCTGTTAATACCCTGGCTCATGAAGCCCTATACAGGCGCCCTGGACACTGAAAAAGAGCTCTTCAACTACCGCCTGAGCAAGTGCAGAATGGTGGTGGAGTGTGCTTTTGGACGTCTCAAGGGGAGATGGAGAAGCTTACTGACTCGCTCTGATCTCAGCGAAACCAATATCCCCATTGTTATTGCAGCTTGCTATGTGCTCCACAATCTCTGTGAGAGCAAGGGGGAGACCTTTATGGCGGGGTGGGAGGTTGAGGCAAATAGCCTGGCTGCTGATTACGCCAAGCCAGACAGACGTGCGATTAGAAGAGCCCAGCGGGACGCGCTGTGCATCCTGGAGGCTTTGAAAGCTAGGTTCCTCAGTGAGCAGGGTAACTTGTGACTATTAAGTATGTTTAAAGAGAAGCTGAACCTGCCCCTGTTTCTTTACCCACTTAATGTTGACTATCCTCTGCAGTTATATACCCCGTTCACCCTGTTCCCCCTTTCCAACACACGTTTAAAAATAAAACAAATGGAACTTTGTTAATTAACACCGTTTTCTTTATTACGGATTTCGTGGTAAATTGTTGAAACTGGGATGCAGACTGTGGTGGGGAGCGGGCGTAGTGATGGAAAGAACGCTTCTAAACTCGAGTAATGACAGGCTCCTGCTCCTAGAGTGGTCCGTAGTGGTAGACTGGTTGTTTCAACGGAGCCTGTCACCCCTCCTTTTCGGGACTCTGTGTGTGTGGGCTATGTGACTTTGTGGCGGGGGAGGACGGTTACAGATCCCCTGCTGCGTGGCTCTGTGATCCAGGCTAAGGACCGCTGCATAAGATCTCTAACCGCCCTCCCCCGCCACAAAGTCACATAGCCCTCCCCCCCACCCTCAGAACATGAAAACCACCTCCCAGACTGACCAGGGTTCCTAGTAACTGCAATGTGTGTGTGACCTTCTGCTGAACCTGCCCCGTGTCTGTACCCTGGTAAAGGTGACTGTCCTCTCCAATTACCAGCCCCCTTTCCCCACTTCAAACACACTCTCCTCTAAAAGAACATGATGGAAACAGTAATTAACAGAAACATATTTTTTATTAGCAACTACACAGTTAGGGGATGAAACTGGGACGGGGGCTTGGGTGAGGCAGGAAGGAAAGGACTTATCAAATTTTTGGGAATGAGAGCCTTCTGGTACTTGAGCAGTCTGCAGGGGTGGAGTGACAGTTTTCACGGCCCCTGCCGCCCCTCCTTCTTGGGACTTTGGGTGAGGGGGGGATGGGACTTTGTGGCGGGGGGGGTGGGGGTGCGGTTAGAGATAGACTGCAGCGGGGCTCTGTCCTCCTGCCTCCGGTCCTGCAGAACATCCACAAGGCGCCGGAGCGTGTCCGTTTGCTCCCTCATAAGTGCAAGCAGCGTTTGAGTCGCCTGCTGGTGTTCCTGCCGCCACCTCTCCTCCCATTCGCTGTGTGATTGCTGGTATTGCGACATGTTCTCCCTCCACTGGGTCTGCTGGGCCGCCTCGGCTCGGGAGCAGCCCATAAGTTCGGAGAACATGTCGTCCCGTGTCCTTTTCTTTCTCCGCCTAATCTGCGCCAGCCTCTGGGAGGGGGATGCCGGGGTAGGTCGGGAGACATTCGCAGCTGTTGTTGTACTTAAAGTACTGCACAGGATCTTTTCAGGGGGAATAAGGCAAAACGCCACATTTATTAGTAATACATGTATTTATTAACACTGTATCATATGCATATAATATATTACACTTACACTCACACACACACACACACAAACACACTCCGTTTTGTTGTTACCAATTAGTTGCTCCCCTTAACTTTACTGGCCAGGTGAGTTAGATGGGGGAGGGGGTGGAGCCGGGCTTCTGCCGATCCGGATCGATGCTTCCATGTTGACAAGACAAGACCCGGGGTTCTCTGCAAGACACCTTACTTTTATAGCAGCTTTCCTTTTATGCAAATCTATACCAGATTTAAAACTTTGTGTTTGTGTTTATTGGTCCTTTGTGCTGCTTTTTTTTGAGTGTTGTTTCAATGCTGCAAAGAGGGTGTTTTCAAAAGAAGGTGCTTGCTTTTAACCCCTGAGGCCATTGGTATGTCTGCTTGTCTTTAATGAGCCCACTTGACACGTTTTATTGTCCTTGGGTCTGGCTCCCAGCCCCTCTCCAACATTGAGGCTGTTTGGAGGTGCTGCCTTCCATGCCTTGCTTATTCACACCTCATTTATTCAACAGGGCAATTGATTAAGAGTGGGGGGGGGGGGAGAGCTCTTGTTCTACTGCTAGCAAAAAGAAATTTTTCTTCTATCTTATTCTATCCTTAGGGGCTATAATATTACACCAAGGGTAATGCAAAGTTTCTAAATGAGGCTTTGATACAAAGTCCCATGAAAACAGAGGTCACATTTGGGTAGACCCACCACAAGGTTATATGAAGAGGCACAATGTAAAGTCATATGAAAATTATCAGAGATTTATCTACATTGTCCTCCTTTTGACCTCTCAAGAACAATTCTTGAGTGGTCACCATATAAATCTTTTGTATTTGTTGCAAACAAACCAAACAATTATAACCAGGTGAATATAACTATAACCATTACAATTGACTAAACACCAGATATAACATAAACACAAATGCAAACATTTATAATTATAATAATTGGAAATACAACAAAACCATTACCATTACAATAATTGGGTACATTGACAAACAAAATGAGGCCCAAGTTTGATGCTGCAATAGCCATTAAACAATAAAAGTCACTGAGGTCAGGACCTTCTTAAGCACACACAACAAATAAGATTTTGTAGGAGTACCACAGTTGTTATGCAAGGTTAAGCTGATTTGGACTTAAACTAACATTTAGTTGCTAAAATGTTGTAGAATTTCCTATTTTTAACAGTTGTTCTTAGAGGTTTCTGGGGACCTGAAAGATGGGGCCATAGAATTATGGGCCAAGGTCTTACAGGTTATGGGGGCCCAAGAACTACCCTTCAGGGCTTGGGGAAATAGAACCAGAGTGCATAGAGGAAAGTGTGGAATTAATAATAATGCAAGCAAATGTAACTAACAAAATACAAATGTATTAATAACAAAAATTAACAACAAAATGACTATTAGAGAACCTAACAAAAAATAAACCTGATGCATTGGGGACCAAAGTTTTTTGGACACAAGTGGTGATTGATAAATTGGATGGACATGGGGGAAGTAGAGAGAGGAAAAGACATTTGCCCTGTCTGGTGTAGTATCCCCTCTTTTTTTGGACCCAATGCTAGCACAGGACACCACTAGAGACAGACACAGAACATGCAACACAGAACACTGAACACAGACTTTGTCATGACACTATAACCATGGTATTTTATAACTCTTTAGCTGGTACCAGCTCTCCTGATGTTTTGGTTCAGAGCCTGAAAGATAGAAGCTTGGAAACAAATTAGCACAGTGCTTTCACCATGGCAGAACCTGCTTGGTCTCTGCCACAGTGTGTTTGGTACTTGGGGCTGCACAAATGCTAATTAAATGGTGCATTTTTTGTGAGTGTAAATCCTCCCTTTCTTTCAGTAAAAGGGCGTTAACACTCCATCTAGAAAAAAAATTTCTGTTTTAAAATCTCCAGCCATTTTGCCATGGCCTGGAGATCTGAGGCAGAAGCAGGCACTGTTGTTAACTGTTTCAATGGCATTTTGGCCCTGGAAGGAGGAATTTATCCAAATATTTTAAATATCCCCCTTCCCAATCTCCAGAGGGGTCCCAAAGGTCTGCCCCCTTCTGGGGTCTTAAATGTTTCTTTTCCTGATGTTACTGCTGCTGTAAGATTTGAGAGTGCTGTTTTAACTCTCTGTACCCAACCTGTTTTCCAGTTTTTTTATCTATTGCTTGCTTGGGCCCGATCCTGCTTTTTTTAATAGACAGTTTCTTTTTATGGGCACAAGCCTTGTTCCACTACCAATTTAGCAAGGAGGGTGGGCTTTCCAACTAGCCCCCACCCTTCCTGGTTCCGTTTCTTAAACATTTTCTTTAAAATTGTGAAATTACCACAATATTACTTACAAAAAAACAAACAAACAAACAAACAAACATAAACCACACTACACTGCCCAAACTCCTATATCCTTCAGAGTTTGGTTTAACAGAACAAGATCTGTATCTTATGATTTTAACCCACTCTGGGCCAGAGGGAGAGATGCTAAGCTTCCCTCTGTATTACTCGGTTTGCTACCACCGAAGGTTCATACACCAATTATACAAATCCTTCCCTGGATCAGAGTGAGAAACACTAAGTTCTCCTCTTTAGCTCAGTCTTGCTACGGCTGAGGGTGTATTTACCTCTATAACACAATTCTAACCTAAACTCCTATTGTTAAGGGTTGGATCATAGAAACCCCCTTGGGAGCTGCCACCCGATGTGCAAAGACATGCTTCTGTTTTCCCTGCCAGCTCAGGACTCCAGCACCCTGTCTTGCTGAGCCAGACACTCCAGTCTGCTCCAACACAGACCCAGGGTCTGAATCACTTGTCCCAAAGCTGCAAGTTTACCTGAAAACAGCTTACAGTAGTGTGCTTGTCTTTAGCACTCAGATGCCCAACTCCCAATGGGGTCTAAACCCAGATAAATCCGTTTTACCCTGCATAAAGCTTATGCAGGACAAACTCATAAATTGTTCGCCCTCTATAACACTGATAGAGAGATATGCACAGTTGTTTGCTCCCCCAGGTATTAATACATACTCTGAGTAAATTACTAAATAAAAAGTGATTTTATTAAATACAGACAGTAGGATTTAAGTGGTTCAAAGTAGTAACAGACAGAACAAAGTAAGTCACCAAGCAAAATAAAATAAAATGCGCAAATCTATGCCTAATCAAACTGAATACAGATAATCTCACCCTCAGAGATGCTTCAGTAAGTTTTTCTCAGACTGGACACCTTCCAGGCCTGGGCACAATTCCTTCGCCTGGTACAGCTTTTATTGCAGTTCAGGTGATAGCTAGGGGATTCTTCATGATGGCTCCTCTCCCTCTCTGTTCTCTTCCCCCCTTTATATATCTTTTGCATAAGGCGGGAACTCTTTGTCTCTCTGGGTTTCCACCCCCCCTCACTGGAAAAGCACCAGGTTAAAGATGGATTCCAGTTCAGGTGACATGATCACATGTCACTGCAAGACTTCATTACTCACTTGCCAGCACACACATATACAGGAAGACTCAAGGGTAAATACAGCCATCTGCAGACAATGGGAGTCATCAAGATTCCAAACCATCATTAATGGTCCACACTTTACACAATTACAATAGGCCCTCAGAGTTACATTTTATATTTCTAGTTTTAGATACAAGAGTGGTACATTTATACAAATCAGATGATCATACTCAGTAGATTATAAGCTTTGTAATGATACCTTACAAGAGACCTTTTGCATGAAGCATATCCCAGTTACGTTACATTCACTTATTACCGTATTTTCTCTAAAACTATCTCAGTTACATTATATTGACTTATTATCTAGTTTTTATAAAACCATATAGACTGCACAACGTCACACCTATATCCTTCAGAGTTTGGTTAATTAACTGAAAGTTTACACTCTTTTTTTCCTAGTATGTACCTGTATAACACAATTTAAACCTAAACTCCTATATCCTTTAGAGTTTGGTTAATTAACTGAAAGTTTACACTCTTTTTTCTATAGTGCCAGGCTTGCTAAAGCTGGCGGCGTGCACACCAGTTTTATAATAACTGTGGATTCTATGCTTGCTCCCCCTTCCGCATTCTCCACTAATAATGTTGTACTTAAAGTACTGCACAGGATCTTTTCAGGGGGAATAAGGCAAAACGCCACATTTATTAGTAATACATGTATTTATTAACACTGTATCATATGCATATAATATATTACACTTACACTCACACACACACACACACAAACACACTCCGTTTTGTTGTTACCAATTAGTTGCTCCCCTTAACTTTACTGGCCAGGTGAGTTAGATGGGGGAGGGGGTGGAGCCGGGCTTCTGCCGATCCGGATCGATGCTTCCATGTTGACAAGACGAGACCCGGGGTTCTCTGCAAGACACCTTACTTTTATAGCAGCTTTCCTCTTATGCAAATCTATACCAGATTCAAACTCTGTGTCTGTGTCCATTGGTCCTTCGTGCTGCTTTCTTTTGAGTGTTGTTCCAATGCTGCAAAGAGGGTGTTTCCAAAAGAAGGTGCTTGCTTCTAACCAGGGCCGGCTCCAGGGTTTTGGCCGCCCCAAGCAGCCAAAACCAAAAAAAAAAAAAAAAAGCCGCGGCCGCGATCGCAATCGCGATCTGCGGCGGCAATTCGGCAGGAGGTCCTTCACTCCGAGCTGGAGTGAGGGACCGTCCGCCGAATTGCCGCCGAATACCTGGACCTGCCGCCCCTCTCCCAAGCGGCCGCCCCAAGCACCTGCTTGAGAAGCTGGTGCCTGGAGCCGGCCCTGCTTCTAACCCCCCCCCCCCCCCCCCCCCCCCCCCCCCCCCCGAGGCCGACAGTATGTCTGCTTGTCTTTAATGAGCCCACTTGACACGTTTTATTGTCCTTGGGTCTGGCTCCCAGCCCCTCTCCAACAGTTGAGGCTATTTGGAGGTGCTGCCTTCCATGCCTTGCTCATTCACACCTCATTCATTCAACAGGGCAATTGATTAAGACGGGGGAGGGGGGAGAGCTCTTGTTCTACTGCTAGCAAAAAGAAATTTTTCTTCTATCTTATTCTATCCTTAGGGGCTATAATATTATACCAAGGGTAATGCAAAGTTTCTAAATAAGGCTTTGATACAAAGTCCCATAAAAACAGAGGTCACACGTGGGTAGACCCACCACAAGGTTATATAAAGAGGCACAATGTAAAGTCATATAAAAATTATCAGAAATGTATCTACACTGTGGGATGGGAAAAAGGGAGTGAATTCCTCACAAAGATACATTTTTGTGAACAATGAACATAGTCTTTCTCTGTGAAGAAGACCATGCACAGCACCTATCACATGTGCACTCAGGACAAGGTCGAATTTTCGGCCTTCGCATTCAGTGCCTGGGGTCTTGCAGTGGAGATCAGACAAGCGGAGCAGGACAGCGGAATTCGGGTAGCAGGTTGACATGGTAAGCCGTAGACTTTTGGCTGCTTAAAATGTAATTTATAGCAGTGCCCTCCTTTCACGTTCAAAGCAATGCTCCTAGCGTTGGCCAGTTCCTGCTGCAATCCGGCAAGCATGAACTCTGCCCCTGTCCCACCCCCTCGCGGCTGTCCCCAGGAAAGATCCCTGTATGCTGCCCCTCTCCCGCCTCCACCGCGTGGCTGTAAACCGTCGGTTACAGTAATGTAAAGAACATGCATGCAGTCCCAATATTAACATTCCCCTAATTCAAAGCAGGTCACCATGAGCGACATAACTCTGATGAGGATTTCTGACACAGAGAAAGACCGCATGCTGCGTGAATGCCAGCAAAAACCAGGGCCATCTGCGGCCATGCTCTGTAAGGCAATGATCCCAGAGTACTTGCTGCTAGCCCGGCGCGGAAAAGTTTCCTACCACGGAGGACGCAATAAGGCCGCTCTCCCCAGGAACCTCATGCAAAGGCTTTCCAATTAACTCCAGGAGAGCTTCATGGAGATGTCCCATGAGGATTTCAGCTCTATCCCCGGACATATAGATCTTATTTTCCAGTAGCTGCACTGGCAAGGACTAAAAAGTAGAGCGCCTAGGGCAAACTAATCATGATAAACCGGACATTTTTAGATTCTTTTGCAGTAGTTGCACTGCCAAGGACTAAAACGTTAAGCGCCTAGGGCAAACTAATCATGAAAAACCCATTGTTAATATTCCTGTTCTGTTCAAAATAAATGTTTACATGTTTAAAACACTTACCGACTGATCCTTCCCCTGATCCAGGGTCCGGGTTAACGCCTGGGGAGGGTTGGTAGGGGATCTCCGTGAGGGTGATGAAGAGTTCCTGGCTGTCGGGGAAATCAGCATTGTAAGCGCTGTCGACTGCCTCGTCCTCCTCATCTCCTTCCTCATCTTCCCCGTCCACTAACATCTCCAAGGAAGCGGCCGTCGACAATATCCCATCCTCAGAGTCCATGGTCAGTGGTGGGGTAGTGGTGGCGGCCGCACATAAGAATGGAATGCAGTGCCTCGTAGAAACGGCATGTCTGGGGCTGGGATCAGGAGCGTCCGTTTGACTCTTTGGTCTTCTGGTACCCTTGTCTCAGCTCCTTGATTTTCACGCAGCACTGCGTTGAATCCCGGCTGTATCCTCTCTCCAGCATGGCTTTGGAGATCTTCTCGTAGATCTTCGTATTCCATTTTTTCGATCGCTGCTCCGAAAGCACAGACTCATCGCCCCACACAGCGATCAGATCCAAGACTTCCCGATCAGTCCATGCTGGGGCCCTCTTTCTATTCAGCAATTGCATGGTCACCTCTGCTGGAGAACTCTGCATCGTTGCCAGTGCTGCTGAACTCGCCACAATGTCCAAACAGGAAATGAGATTCAAACTGGCCAGACAGGAAAAGGAATTCAAATTTTCCCGGGGCTTTTTCTGTGTGGCTGGTCAGAGCATCCGAGCTCGGACTGCTGTCCAGAGCGTCAACAGAGTGGTGCACTGTGGGATAGCTCCCGGAGCTATTACCATCGAATTCCATCCACACCTACCCTAATTCAACATGGCCATGTCGAATTTAGCGCTACTCCCCTCGTCGGGGAGGAGTACAGAAATCGAATTAAAGAGATCTCTATGTCGAACTAAATAGCTTCGTTGTGTGGACGGGTGCAGGGTTAATTTGATTTAACACTGCTAAATTCAACATAACCTCCTAGTGTAGACCAGGCCTCAGGCATGCAGGAGTGAAATCAGGAAGGCCAAATCACACTTGGAGTTGCAGCTAGCAAGAGATGTTAAGAGTAACAAGAAAGGTTTCTTCAGGTATGTTAGCAACAAGAAGAAAGTCAAGGAAAGTGTGGGCCCCTTACTGAATGAGGGAGGCAACCTAGTGACAGAGGATGTGGAAAAAGCTAATGTACTCAGTGCTTTTTTTGCCTCTGTCTTCATGAAGAAGGTCAGCTCCCAGACTACTGCACTGTGCAGCACAGCATGGGGCGAGGTGACCAGCCCTCTGTGGAGAAAGAAGTGGTTCGGGACTATTTAGAAAAGCTGGACGAGCACAAGTCCATGGGGCCAGATGCGCTGCATCCGAGGGTGCTAAAGGATAGGGCTGGCTCTAGGTTTTTTGCCGCCCCAAGCAGTGAAGTGCGGGGTGGGAAGATAAAGCCGCGATCGGTGGCACTTCGGCAGCAGCTCTGCCGCGCCTCTTCATTCTTCGGCAGCAATTCAGCGGCGGGTCCTTCACTTTGAGAGGGACCTGCCCCCGAATTGCCGCCAAAGACCCAGACGTGCCGCCCCTTTCCGTTGGCCGCCTCAAGCACCTGCTTCCTGCACTGGTGCCCGGAGCCAGCCCTGCTAAAGGAGTTGGCGGAGGTGATTGCAGAGCCATTGGCCATTATCTTTGAAAACTCATGGTGATCGGGGGGAGGTCCCGGATGGCTGGAAAAAGGCTAATGTAGTGCCCATCTTTAAAAAAGGGAAGAAGGAGGATCTGGGGAACTACAGGCCAGTCAGCCTCACCTCAGTCCCTGGAAAAATCATGGAGCAGGTCCTCAAGGAATTAATTCTGAAGCACTTAGAGGAGTGGAAAGTGATGAAGAACAATCAGCATGGATTCACCAAGGGCAAGTCATGTCTGACTAACATAATTGCCTTCTATGACGAGATAACTGTCTCTGTGGATGAGGGGAAAGCAGTGGATGTGTTATTCCTTGACTTGAGTAAAGCTTTTGATACGGTCTCCCACAGAATTCTTGCCGGCAAGTTAAAGAAGTATGGGCTGGATGAATGGACTATAAGGTGGATAGAATGCTAGCTAGATCATCAGGCACAACGGGTAGTGATCAATGGCTCCATGTCTAGTTGGCAGCCAGTATGAAGCGGAGTGCCCCAAGGGTCGGTCCTGGGGCCGGTTTTGTTCACTATCTTCATTAATGATTTGGAGGATAGCGTGAACTGCATCCTCAGCAAGTTTGCAGATGATACTAAACTGGGAGGAGTGGTAGATATGCTGGAGGGTAGGGATAGGACACAGAGGGACCTAGACAAATTAGAGGATTGGGCCAAAAGAAATCTGATGAGGTTCAACAAGGACAAGTGCAGAGTCCTGCACTTAGGACGGAAGAATCCCATGCACTGCTACAGACTAGGGACCGAATGGCTAGGCAGCAGTTCTGCAGAAAAGAACCTAGGGGTTACAGTGGACGAGAAGCTGGATATGAGTCAACAGTGTGCCCTTGTTGCCAAGAAGGCTAACAGCATTTTGGGATGTATAAGTAGGGGCATTGCCAGCAGATCGAGGGACATGATCATTCCCTTCTATTTGACATTGGTGAGGCCTCATCTGGAGTACTGTGTCCAGTTTTGGCCCCCACACTACAAGAAGGATGTGGAAAAATGGGAAAGAGTCCAGCAGAGGGCAACAAAAATGAGCACATGACTTATGAGGAGAGGCTGAGGGAACTGGGATTGTTTAGTCTGCAGAAGAGAAGAATGAGGGGGGATTTGATAGCTGCTTTCAACTACCTGAAAGGGGGTTTCAAAGAGGGTGGATCTAGACTGTTCTCAGTGGTAGCAGATGACAGAACAAGGAGTAATGGTCTCAAGTTGCAATGGGGGAGGTTTAGGTTGGATATTAGGAAAAACTTTTTCACTAGGAGGGTGGTGAAGCACGGGAATGGGTTACCTAGGGAGGTGGTGGAATCTCCTTCCTTAGAGGTTTTTAAGGTCAGGCTTGACAAAGCCCTGGCTGGGATGATTTAGTTAGGGATTGGTCCTGCTTTGAGCAGGGGTTGGACTAGATGACCTCCTGAGGTCCCTTCCAACCCTGATAGTCTATGATTTTATGACTGGCAAGATTGGTCAGCAGCCTGGATGTGGGGTGGGGCGAGGGGGAGAGGTAGAGTTGTAGCTGACCCCAAGGTTGAGACCGTGGGGTTGATGGAGAGGAGGGTGGCTGTGGGGAGGGTGTGGGGCAGCTGAGCAATGCAGCTCTCCCAAGGGCTAGTATGAGTTGGGGGCAGAGAGGCAGCCATAGCCTGGAAGGTTTTTGTATTCGGTTTAATGGAATATATTGGCCTAGAGATTGAAAGGTGTTAACATGACTCCTGCCACTGTACAGCACTGAACAGTGAAACAAGGCTTGGGATTTTGGAACACACAGACATTGGTCTGCTCAGTCCCACAGCAAACACCCCCTTACATCCCAGGTGGTGTTTGGGATTTGGCTGGAGCCAGTGGAGGTGGCCGTGTCATCTGAGTCCCTCTCTCTCAGGCCTGGTCTGGACAGGACATTTCTCAGCATCAGGATCAGGATCATGAAGGCCCAACAGCGTTACGGTGGATCCTGAGGTCCCGAGGAGATGGTGGATGTGGCAGCCATGCAGTGAAGTTCACTTCTTCCTGTCCACCCATCTCCCAGCTAGTCAGAGTGCTTCATTCTCCCCAAAGGTCTTTTTTCTAATGGACCCCAAAGGGAGCGATGGGTGGAATAGTCCTTCCCCTTATTATTTTGTCTACCAATTAGACCTCATTTCCGACACACCAGTTTTGGTCCCTTGATTTCCAGCCCCACAGTTCTCTTGTTGACCAAGCATGATCTTAACAGTGTCCTTGAGTTACTAATTGGCCTTTCTGTTTGGGCTCATTCAGTCTGTCTCCCTTTCCTCAATGTTCCCTGTTATGAGTTATTGGAACATTTGATCAACTTTTTATCCACTTACCCAAAGTTAAGCTTACAATCGGAGTAGGCGTATGAGGCCCAAATTATTACAACAGGCTCCACTAACGTGGTGGCTTGTCTTGCTCTCTCCTCCCCTTGAGCCATTTTTTTATCCCTTCTCCCTATGATTTTTATTCCCCCTTCATCTTCTCCCTCTCTCTGTCTCATTCTTTTCTATTCTCTTCCTCTGCACCTCCTCCAACCCCTTTCCCTGGGGCCTGTGGGCTCTTCCCCCCCCCCCTTTCTTTCCTTCTGTCCCTTTTTGGCTCTTCCTCCCCCAACCCACTTGCTCCCCATTCCCCATGGGTGTCTTTCCCTAGTGCCTGTCTCTGCTCCCTGCCGCCTCTCCCTGCTTTTTCCTACCCATATAGGTACACACCCATGTACTTTCTCTCTCTCTATCCACACACTCACACAGAGTGACTGAGGAAGAGTCTAATTTAGAATGAATCAAAGCTCTTGACTCTCTTAAGGAAAAGCTGCCAAACTATAGGATGGTCCCTGGCTCCGGCTTTCTGATCATCTCAGTGTTCCTTTGTAACAAGAGTATCTTGTCCCCCCAAAGGCAGTCTAGAATTGTTCAGTGGACGCATATTTTCACTGGGCATTCCAGGGACTCAGTCAAAGGGGTGGGAAGCAATATGGCTGCTGCTAGGTCTCTGATCCGTGTGTGACGAAAGTTCCTCTCTCTCTATGGTCTCTCCAACAAGCATTACCAAGCGTTCGTCATTCAAAGTGCTTTAGCAAGGTGGGTGAGGAGTATTATCTCCATTTTACAGACGGGAAAACTGAGGCACGGAGAGGGGGAGGTCAATGTTCTCAAAAACAGCTACTGATTTTTGGGTGCCTTCATTTCTTGTGCCCAACTGGGGACACCTGGGAGCTGATTTTCAGTGGGGCTGTGGAGCCAGTGTTCCCATTGCCTTCAACTGCATTTGGGGATAGAGCTGGTCTGGAGGTAAAAGGCCTCTGCATGGAGAGCCCTGGCCTTCTGCAGTGCTCTGGGGATGTGCAGGGCCTGAGGGTGGGCCTTGTGGCTTTGTTCCCTCTTCGCCCCCTACCAGGATGATGTGGAGGTATCTCAGCTAGGGTCTCCTCATGGAGATTTCCTCCCCCAGAGCCTTCTACCATGGCTTTGACCATGGGGCTGGGATGATTTAGCCGCAGAATCCCAAGGAACTGCATCCTGAAAACAATTCGGGTCAGATCAAAACCCTCATTGGACATAGGATCACGGTGCAGTATGAGTGAATGGAGAGAACAAGCAACGGCGGTGTGGAACTTTCTGTACTCTGCTACTTTCTGGAAGCCAAATTCTGCAACATGGGGAATTCACAGGGCCCAAATTCTTCTCTTACAGAGATGTATCTTTAAATGACTGCCCTTGTCTGATTTCTAGCCCCATAATAGCCCAAGCTTATTAAACTCTTAGGGAACAACGTGAATGCCCATTGAGCACATTTGCAGAAGTGGAGATAGAGAGTGTATATTTTAATGCATTATTGAGTTCAAGCTTCTCTGGCTGCTCACACTTCTGGAAATGATTTCAGCAACTGTTCTGATCATCAAACAAGTTGTCACAACGAAGGCCCCGATGTTACAAGCTGATCATTGTGGGTGGCTCACTGCACCTAGGATGAAGCTCACCGAAGCCTCTGCGGGCGTCCACCTACACGGAGCTGCTAGCAGGGTTTGACCCCGAGAGTGTGTGAAATGGAGTCCCCTTTCTACCTAGGATTCATTTACAATGCAGCTGATGTAACAGTGACAACATAGTGGTGTGAGTGAAAATATTTGAAGGTGTAAAATTGCCATGCAATGGAGTCAAACTCAGTCGAAGTCCCAGTGCTATCACTAATTAAAATGGATTAATCATCTCTCTTGCATGCAGTGATGACTATAAAGTAGCACATTAAAGGGAGATGTTTGTAAATGCTGAGACGAAAAAGCCGTATTCTTTCAAAGGTCCCAGTTTTACAATGAGATGAGTGTGGGTGGACCCCTGCGGCTGTACGGAGCTCAAACAAGTTTGGGGGCCAAAGCCGCTGATCCTCTAACTGATCCACATGGAAGGACTTTTGTGCATGTGCAGAGCCCCAGTGAAGTCAATTAGACTATTCACATGAGCAAACTCATGCAGAAGTGACACAATCCCACAAACGGGTCCACTTCGGTGGATCCCTGCATGCATGTGGCAGACCCTCCTTCGCTTCCATGGAGCTCCTTGTAGGTGTAAGGACTCGAGTGCGCAGGGCAGCTTGTGGAATCCAGACCAGTGTTTGCAGGCCCAGGGCCCGATTTAAAACAAGATGCAACAAGTGAGTGTGACAAACACTAGGAGGAAAGGGCCTGTGAAATGAGAGTGACAGGAACAAGTTCAGCCTGGTCCATGGGCTAGGTGTGTGTGGTTGGTTTGTGGGTGTTTTTTATAACATACATTACCCTGCATGGTTCGGTTTGAGAGTGGTGTGTGTGTGTTTCTCATCTGTATGTGTGTATGTGTTTTATAACATACATTACCCTACGTGGTTCTGTTTGGGAGTGTGTGTGTGTGTCTGTTTTTTCTCATATCTCTGTCGGTTTGTAGTCTGTCTTAGGTACTCCTGTGGCGCCATTACTGTAGGAGCTGAGCACCTCCCAATCTTTAAGGTCTTTATCCTCACACCACCACTGGGAGGCAGGGCAGGGCTGTAACCCCCACTGCAGGGGTGGGGAACGGAGGCACAGAGAAGGTAGGACTTCAGTGGGATTTAGGTGTCTAAACCCGTGAGGATCTGGGCCCAAGTGACTGGCCCACCTGGCACTGGGAGCCTGCGGCACAGCAGGGCCTGGTTCCCACGGCAATCCCAGGGCTGACCCAATGACTGTTCAGCGCCGGGCCCGGGGCCCTTCCCCAGAGCGGTGCGAGGGACCCCGCCGGGGTGCGCGCCCCGCTCTCTCCCCGCAGCGGCCGCATGGGGGCAGCAGGGGGCAGTCCGAGCCAGGAATCTGGGCTTGCCCGTTGCTAGGCGACAGGGCGGGGCGGGACCCAGGCCCCGCCCCCGGGGCGTTCACTCACCACTGTACCCGCACATGCGCAGTAGCCCACAGGTAAAGACTCCCCTGTTGCCGGACTCCGGAGCTGTGGCTCGGCCCGTGTCCGAGCTGCTCCGCGGGGCCATGGCCGGGTCCCAGGTGCTGGAGCGGGCCGAGAAGTTGCTTTCTGAGCCCCGCTTCCCCGACTGCAGCCTCCGGGGCAGGTGGGAGCCGGACCGATCCGCCGCGAGTTCCGCCCCCTCCGGCCGGGAAACAGCGGCCCGCGGGCGTCCCTGGGCCGGGTCTGCGCTCCTGCTCCGGCCCCCTTGCCCCTCCCCCACTCAGCGCCCTCACTTCCAGCGCTCCTCCCCCCCCCCGGTGCCTGGAGCGGCCCGGCCCGGCGTGCCAGGACCGAGGTGGGCGCGGGGTGGCTTGGGACGCTGGGCGGGGGGGGCGCGCGAGCGGCGGAGCGAGCCCCGCTGGCCGGCGGGGACCCGAGCCGCCACCGGCCCCTGGTTCCTGCTGGCCCGGCTGTGAGCACGTGCCGGGATCGGGCTGTGGGTCTGCCTGAGAGTCGCAGTGACTCTAGCCGTGCCCCGGGGAGGGGGACGATCGGGTGGGGTGTTCCCACCTGCTACAGCCCGGGTGTCGCTGCTCTGAAAGCTTGGAGCAGGCGGGGAGAGGGGGGGGGGGGAGAAGGGACACTTGCAAAATCCTTTTTGGGCGTTTAAAGGCTTTAAAAATCAAAGGCTCTGCTGCTCTTTCTTTCCCCTTTGCTGTTTCACTCTGCACTTAGGCTGGTCAGTTTCAATTTTGCTGCTTCATTCTCTCCAGTTCTGATCAGCCTTTTGGGTTTCTCACAGAGTAGGACGGCGGTTCTTCTTTTCACCCTGTGGAGCAGCTCATAACAGAGATCCGAACCCATCTGTCTTACTAGCACCACAATCTTCCTGTTATTTAGCTCTCAAATATTTAAACAAAAAGACTTTTTTCATAGACCCTACCATGACTGCATCTGTTCCTGGCAGCTGTCACGTAAATCCTTGCTCCTCAACTGGCTCTGCTCAGAAGGTCCCCAGTGTCGAGGCTGAGTCTCATTGAAGTTAATGGGGCTTCTGCGCAGGGCTGGCTCCAGGGTTTTGGCCGCCCCAAGCAGCTCCCCCCCACCAAAAAGCTGCGATCGCGATATTCGGCGGGAGGTCCTTCGCTCCCAGGTGGAGTGAGGGACCGTCTGCCGAATTGCCACCGAATACCTGGAGGTGCCGCCCCTCCCCAGAGCGGCCGCCCCAAGCACCTGCTTGAGAAGCTGGTGCCTGGAGCCGGCCCTGCTTCTGCGTAGACGCACAGCCCGTCCACTTAAAATAAATTGCAGGATTGGGGCCTGAATCTATGCATGCACAGGAAGCTAGATGTGAGATCAACAGGATTGCCACATGTGTGTGTCCCCCTCCAATCCTGCCATGGGGCTCAAAGGAGTCAGGCTGCGTTGGGTGGGAGAAAGTGGGAACCAACCAGCCTCAGAGCGATACAGTAACCCCTCGCTTAACGTTGTAGTTATGTTCCTGAAAAATGCGACTTTAAGCAAAACGATGTTAAGCGAATCCAATTTTCCCATAAGAATTAATGTAAATGGGGAGGTGAGGTTCCAGGGAAATTTTTTTCACCAGACAAAAAACTATAGACTATTATATAGCTATACACACAGTATACGTTTTAAACCAACAATTTAATACTGTTCACAGCTATAATGATTGTGAAGCTTGGTTGAGGTGGTGAAGTTAGAGGGTGGAAGAGGGAGGGATATTTCCCAGGGAATGCCTTGCTGCTAAATGATGAACTAGCACTCGACTGAGCCTTCAAGGGTTAACACGTTGTTAATGTAACCTCTCACACAAGGCAGCAGGAACACGAGGGAGGGGAGACAGCATAGCAGACAGAGACAGACACACACCTTGTGTGTGGGAGAGAGAGAGAGAGAGATGCACACTGCCCCTTTAAGTAAGCTGACCCACTCTTAAGTGCATTGTCTTTTTAAGGATCAGGAAGTTGAGACAGCAGCTCCTGCCCCAAGCTCTCTCTGTCTCCCTGCTCTATATGGAGAAGGGGTAAGCGGGGAGCAGGGGGGAGGGGGACACCCTGATATTAGCCCCCCTTCCTTCCCTGCACAGCAAGCAGGCGTCTCTGGGAGCAGCTCCAAGGCAGAGGGCAGGAGCAGCACATGGCAGTGGTGGGAAGGTCAGCTGAACTGCCAGAAATTGATACCCTGCTGGGTGGTTGCAGCACAGGGAACTTAGAGGAGCGGGGAGCTAATAGGGAGGCTGCCGGTCCACCGTGGTTCCAAGCCCCCACAAGCTAGCTGCAACGGGCTGCTCTTCCTGCAAGCAGAGGACAAAGCAGGCGGCTGCCAAAGGACGTTAGAAGGGAGCATTGCACATCTTTAAATGAGCATGTTCCGTAATTGATCAGCAAGGTAACAATGAAACAGCGTTTACGGGGATGACTTTAAGTGAGGAGTTACTGTATCTATATTTGAATATAAAGTCCCTACATAAAGCCATAGGCACCGTAACAATTAATTATGTTTACAATAACCCAGTGAGACCACCCAGCATCATTAAACAATCATATTCACAGAACAGATTTAACTCAGCCAGCCAATAAATCCAAAGCAGCAGAAAAACTACTTTCACCCTTCTCTTTGACTTCTCTAGGAGAAAAGCCACTAGCTTTCCCCCAGACAGTGTCAAATCAATGGCTTTTGCAGCATGCCCAGAAGGTCGAGTTTTGGCTATAAGGGATCCTGTGGTATGTACAGGAGAGAATGTTCACCAAGGAAAAGAGACAATGGATGTTGGGAATCTGAGATTCCTTGTCAGAGAAACATGTGATGATATAAATTTGGGTGTCTGCTCTGATGGCTCAGAGAAAAGATCCATCAGTCTTCTGCTTTTCTCCTTCACCTAAGGTTTTGAATGATACTTGGGTCTCCTTCCGTTCCCGGTCTGAGGATTCTACCTTCGTTAGCTCCAAGAAGACACAATATGAAGAACACATCTACAGATGTGAGGACGAGCGTTTTGAGGTAGAATTCTTCCAAAATCATTTCTTGGAAAGCCTGGGATTCTATGAACTGGTTAGCTATATAGTATAAAAACAACAAGGAGTCTGGTGGCACCTTAAAGACTAACAGATTTATTTGGGCATAAGCTTTCGTGGGTAAAAACCTCACTTCTTCGGATGTACAGAGTGAAAGTTACAGATGCAGGCATTATATACTGACACATGGAGAGCAGGGAGTTACTTCGCAAGTGGAGAACCAGTGTTGACAGGGCCAATTCAATCAGGGTGGATGTAGTCCACTCCCAATAATAGATGAGGAGGTGTCAATTCCAGGAGAGGAAAAGCTGCTTCTGTAATGAGCCAGCCACTCCCAGTCCCTATTCAAGCCCAGATTAATGGTGTAAAATTTGCAAATGAATTTTAGTTCTGCTGTTTCTCTTTGAAGTCTGTTTCTGAAGTTTTTTTGTTCAATGATAGTGACTTTTAAATCTGTAATAGAATGACCAGGGAGATTGAAGTGTTCACTTAGTGGCTTATGTATGTTACCATTCCTGATGTCCGATTTGTGTCCATTTATTCTTTTGCGGAGGGACTGTCCGGTTTGGCCAATGTACATGGCAGAGGGGCATTGCTGGCACATGATGGCATATGTAACATTAGTGGATGTGCAGGTGAATGAGCCCTTGATGGTGTGGCTGATGTGGTTGGGTCCTCTGATGGTGTCGCCAGAGTAGATATGGGGACAGAGTAGGCAATGAGGTTTGCTACAGGGATTGGTTCCTGGGTTGGTGTTTCTGTGGTGTGGTGTGGTGTGTAGTTGCTGGTGAGTATTTGCTTCAGGTTGGGGGAGAGAACAGGAGGATTCAGTCAGCAGGGGCTGCCGATCCGTCCCATTCACCAGGGCTGGCATCCTGCGGCTTCAGCATTAGTGGCTGGGGTGACTTGGGGAAAGGCCTCAACCTCCCCACATCCCACTTCACTGCTGCCAGAATCCCTCCTGCCCCCCCGCTACAGTCCCCTCCCTACCCAACCTGGGTGGGGCTTGAGGAGAGGGGTCTGAGAACTTGAGCTGTGGATTGGAGGTGGAACAGCTGTCAGGGGCACTGAGGGGGAGGTGGCAGGAGCTCCCCGTACAAGGAGGGGGGTTGCCACTGGAGGTCACTAGGAAGGACAACAAGACTCCATCCTGGGGGTCAGGAGGGGGAATCCATCCCTCAGAGGTGGGCAGGGGCTGGGTGGAAATGCTGCTGGTTCCAGGGGCCGTTAATCCCCCCTGATTCCTCGGAGGCGTCTGAGTCTCAGACACGTTCTCGTTCCCTTGCAGCACGAGGACGTCACGGCCAATGTGATGCGCCAGCTCCGTATCATGCGGCACTTGCGCCAGGTGCCCGAGGCGCTGCAGGGCCTGTGCCTCTGAGGCCACCAGCAACTCCCACTCCCTGCTGCAGGTACTGCTCTGGCTCTCTGTAAATGGGGAGCTAGTGGAAGGGGAAATGGAGCCCCCTGGCACTCACAGAAAGCTGATTGCAGAATGAGCCTGAAGTGAGAGGCACCATATCCGCCCCCGTAAAGAGCCAGACTTCAGTGGTGATACACCCCAGCTGGGGTAGCAACAGGATTGAGAACGAGGTAGGAAGTTCAGAGCAGCAAGGAAAGCCTGGAGGAGAACTTGAGAAGAGAGGTTGGAAAAGTGCAGCAAAGAGAAAGGTACAGACCTAGCTGTTGGGTCCAGGGCCCTGAGCTGCTATCAATGTCAGGGTGGGACTGGGTTCCCCTACCGGCCCCAGAGGAGGCGGCGTACACGCACCTGGAGAGGGTTCCCAAGCCCAGCAAGGGGGCTACAGGCTGAGCAAGTGCCCCAGCGATGGCAGAAGGACTTCTGTCTGTGGAAAGACCTCTTTGGACTTTTAGTGTGAGGCAAGCTGGGCCCCAGAAGGGTGGACTAAAGGTGGTGACCTGGCCGGAGTTACCAGGCAGAGAAACTGCCGTGGTGCTGGAGCGACCATGGATGGGGGACGCTAGCCCAGCGAGAGGGCTGTGATGCCATGCCTGGCCACCGGGGGGCACCTAATGATGAGTAGATTCATTTATGATTGGCATAGTTGGCAGGATTGAGTTCCCCCTGTGATCCGTGAGGGAAGTCTTGGTTGCTGAAGGAATCATAGAATATCAGGGTTGGAAGGGACCTCCGGAGGTCATCTAGTCCAACCCCCTGCTCAAAGCAGGACCAATCCCCAGACAGTTTTTTGCCCTGATCCCTAAATGGCCCCCTCAAGGATTGAGCTCACAACCCCGGGTTTAGCAGGCCAATGCTCAAACCACTGAGCTATCCCTCCCCCAAGCAGGTGTATCAAGGGACCAAGCTGGTCGCTGGATTTCCCACTTCAGTTCCAGGGACTGGCTAAGCAGCCAAAGCAGATCTAGGGGTTTCTCCAGCAGCTCCTAGAAAACCAACAGAAGCAGAAGGAAGTGCAGGTGGAGCTACAGACGCAGCAGCAGCAATACCCGTGAGAGATCCTGCAAAGGGAAATCAACCCAGGGTCTGCTATGCCCATGGACAAAAAGAGCAGAGAAGGAGAGCATGCCTGTGCTGTGCTGAGAAGGTTAGTCCAGGGAGAAGGGCATGAGAAAGTGTACAAGCATGGCCTAATGCCAAGATGGGAGCAAGAGTTCTTTGTTTTGGGGGCAGAGAAGCAGGTCATATCAAAAGACACGGCCTGCTAAGGAAATTGCTGAGTGGCTGAACGAGGGGCCAGGGCCCTAAGAAGTTAGAAAGAAAGGAGAAGGTGTCCTCTGACACAAACCCCCATGAGGCAGACAAGGTGGAGGTGGCTGGGGTGGCCATGGACCTTGCAGACCCTCCACCAACACACCCTGTCGGGTGCTGCAGGGAGATGAAGGACGAAATGATTGGCCCAGAGATGAAGCAGACTGGAGGAGGGACAAACACAAGGGTGGAGCAGTCCATTGTGGGTTCTCAGACCCTGACCGAAAAGGTTTTGGCATATGCAGCGGCAGTAGCAAAAAGGCAACAGAAGGCACTAAAGGCTTCAGGACAGGCTCTGCAAGCAGCTGTTCATGAGACTGAGTGGCTGCAGGAAGAGCGTCGGGATACTGCAGAAGAGAAGGTTTGCCCCGAGCGAGCTGGCAGTGGAGCTGCAGACACTGCGCACAGGCTGTACAAGCGCGCAGCCGGTGACAGCGATGAGATGACGAGGGATGAAGCTTGGAGAAGAATAGAACTTGCCCCTGCGTGGGCCAGGTTCTAAGGAGGAGGGTATATAACGGGGGGCTTGGCCTGTGGGCTATAAAGCCTGGAGCTAGGCCAAATGGATTACAGAGTGAGCTCCAGCTGAGGGGAAACCAGGGGAAACCGCAACAAAGGTACAGGAGCAGGCCTAGCTGTTCGGTACAGGGCCTTGGGGCAGAACCTAGAATCCAGGGTAGGACTGGTTCTGCCACGGTCTCTAAGGAAGGGGATGTACAGGGCCATAGAAAGGGCTACCAAGGCCAGCAAGGGCAGGCCGAGCCAAAGTCAGGCTGAGGAAAAGCCCCCAAGGGACAGAGGATCTTGTTTCAGTTAAAGACATTTTTTGACTTTTCGTTTGGGATGAGCGCGACCCAGGAATGAGTGGACTAAAAGATGGTCACCTGGCCGAAGGTCTGAGTTCCCAGCCAAAAACCTGCTTGTGGGCGTGCTAGTCCAAGAAATCTGTGACCCCAGGCCCTGAAGGAAGGGGCACCTATCGGTGAGTGAACTCTGTTACAAGCCTGCTTCCATTGTGGAAACAGCCTGGTATTGGAGAGTGGTGGGGATGGCCTGTGGGCGAGGATGGCTGGAGGGGTCATACAGGAGGGGCATCACCTGGGCCAGGTGCAGTTGAGCTCCAACCCCTTTCCTGGCCATCTCACCGTGGGACAGGTTGAAACTGGAAACCTGTGGGTAACAGTAACTGGTTGCTCCCAAAGGTGCTGAAGACACAATGGAAGAGGAAATCCTTTGGCCTGGATTGAAATTATTCCAACTGAAAGTGAATGAGAGAAAATAGGTTCAGAGTTCTCTTTCTAGCAGCAGAAAATGTAGCGATTGATAGAGGTTCAGGTCAGAAAGGACCATTCTGTGCATCTAGTCGCCCCTCCTGTATAACTCAGGGCCTAGAATGTCACCAAGTGGTTCCTTCAGCCAACCATAGCATGGGACTGAGCCAGAGCACGTCTTTTGGAACGACATCCACATGCAGGAGAGCCAGCTGGCTACCAGAAAATCTCTCTTCTGCAGTGACGTGGGGTTAAGGGACACGGGGGAAAAGACATGGAGGCTGTGACTAAACTTAGAGCAGGGTGGGAAACCGAGACACAGTTGGGACCTGTCTACACTACAGGTCTGTCGTGCATTTGTAATCTGCTGACCCTCACATGTTGTCCAGAGCCTATGGACAACACAGCTCCTAAAGTGTGTTTGTTCTGTGCTTATCCTGTATGTACCAGCAGGGCTGGACGGCCTTTCTCACTGTGCTGTGGGGAGCAGGTCCTGGGTACTAAGGGTCTGAAGAAGCTCTCAAGGACTAATTTTTTAAAATAATTGTTATCAATGAATTGGGAGAAAACATACAATCACTGCGGATAAGGTTGGGGGGTGACAAAATACAGGCAGAGTGGTAATTCCTGATGGTGAGAGGGCAGTGATATAAAGCGATCTGGCTCATTGGGCCAGCTGGACCCATTCAAAGAAAACAAGTTTGAGCAGAGCCCAATGCAAGGTCCTATACGTAGCCACAAGGCACGCCGGCCACACCTCCAGAATGGGGACGTGTATCCAGGAAAGCAGTGACTCTGAAAAGGATTTAGGGGCCAGAGTGGAGAAGCCACTCAACATGAGCTCCCATTGTGATGCTGTGGTGAACAGGGCTAAAGCCATCATTAGACGAAGGAGCAGAGCTGTGAGTAGGATAGGGAGGTGACACAGCAGCAGTGAGCCTGCTATTGGAATACTGCCTCCAGTGTTGGTGTCCTCCTTTGAAAAAGATGGTCCTAGAAATTGGAGCTGGGGCAGCAAAGAGCCACCAAATGTTCTGAGGGCTGGAGAAAAATGCCTTCTAGTGAGCTATTGAAAGAGCTCAACCTGTTTAGCTTATCAAAAGAAGATTGAAAGGTGACTTCACTGAAGTGTTGAAATGCCTTAATGGAGAGAAAATATTGGGTATTAAAGGGCTCTTTAATCGAGCAGAGAAAGGCAGAACAAGACCCAATGTCTGGAAGGTGAAAAGAGACAAATTCCTATGACAAATAAGGCACAAATATTCAACAGCGAGGATGATTGACCACAGGAAGAAGCTACCATGGAAAGTGGTGGATTCTCCATTTCTTGATGTCATTTAATAAAGACTAGATGCCTTTCCGGAATGTGTTTGCCCCAAAAGTAGCTATTGTGGTAGACAGGAGGCCTGTGATATGCAGGGGGTCAGATTAGATGCTCTAACGGTCTCTTCTGCCCATAAAGTCTACTCATTTCTGAGAAACCGAGTGTAGCATTGGGAGCAGCCTCTGCTTATTAAACAATCAGTTTGTCAGCACCTGCAGGACAATTTGGTTCTTAGGACTAGTGAGCATGGACTTGTCAAGAACAAATCATTCCAGACCTATCCTAGCTCCTTCTTTGGCAGGGTTAGGGGCCCAGTGGAGGTGGGTAAACAGTAGATGTGATCTATCTTGGTGTTAATAAGGCTTTTGACACAGTCCCATAGGACATTCTCACAAGCAAACAGATGCTGCTTAGCACGGTCAGAGCAGCTTTTGCTGGGGGATTCTCCCAGCACTTTCCAATAGTGGGAAAGTATGAAATCCCCATTTGACTGCTGGGGACAGAGTCTAGAGGGGGCAGCAACTTACCCCAAGTCCCACAGGTCAATAGGAAACCAGCAATGGAACCCAGGAGTCCTGACTCCCAGTTCCCTGCTCCAATCACTCCAACGGAGCACACTCCCTCTCAAAGCAGGGGTACCGGACATGAAGGCCTGGTTGTAATTGCCAGCTGTGGGAGGGAGTGTGCAGCAGTGGTTAGTGAAGGGGCCTGGAAATAAGGACTGCTGGGTCTATTGGAGAGTGTCACTAGGAGCAGTGCATAAGATGGTGTCCCATCATGTTTACTCAGATCAGATTAGGTCATAATAGAATGGCTGAAATAGTTTATTTTATTTGTATTGTATTATTTTGCAATTGTTAAGATCAGCATCTACTTAGCTCAGACTGAAGCATCTTATCTAATTTTTGAGATCTAAGTGTCTCCTCTTTGAGTGCGACGAGACAATTTAACACATTGTGACAAAGAATTTTCATTGCCACTTGTTATGATTTCAAGAAACAAACTGGTTTAGTTTGAATAGGATTTTCGGTCAGAAACGGTTTCAATGAAATTTCCCCACCATCTCGATTCCTGGGCTCTATCTCTGCCTTTCGGGGGGGTGGGGGGGTTTGCTGTCTGTTAGAACAGGAGTCTGATTTGGATAGGGATAGAGACCTCTTCAATGTTTTTAATGAAGTAAATACTAATGGGAATTGTGTGATCATGGGAGACTTTAACTTCCCAGATATAGACTGGAGGACAAGTGCTATTAATATAATAGGGCTCAGATTTTCCTAGATGTGATAGCTGATGGATTCCTTCACCAAGTAGTTGCTGAACCATCAAGAGGGGATGTCATTTTAGATTTGGTTTTGGTGAGTAGTGAGGATCTCTTAGAAGAAATGGTTGTAGGGGACAGCCTTGATTTGAGCGATCATGAGCTAATTCAGTTTAAACTAAATGGAAGGGTAAACAAAAATAGATCTGTGACTAGGGTTTTTTTTTCAAAAGGGCTAACTTTAAAAAATTAAAGAAATTAGTTAGGGAAGTGGATTGGACTGAAGGACTTGCGGAACAGATGGATCAGACTGAACAGGTTCCAAACCTCTCGGAGGCTCTTACCTTCTAAACAGGGACGTCAGTTTTCTAGTGAAATCAGGAAAAAGAAAGGAGAAAACTCAAAAGAGGTTCCTCCTGGCGCTCACGTACGTGACCCCTAATACTCTCTCAGTCCTCAAAGAGAGACCTTGAGAAGGAGACTTGCTGAAGGAAAGCTACAGGGGACTCAGAGGTTTCCCTGGCCCTGTGCCCCTGTCCTGCCTGGCTGATGTCAGCATCTGTCTGTGAGGTCACCACCTCCCCAGCACCTTTGACCAATAGGTTGAGGAAGCAAGCCGGCTAGACAGTAAAACAGCAGAGGCTGCTCCCAATGCTACACTCGGTTTCTCAGAAATGAGTAGACTTTATGGGCAGAAGAGACAGTTAGAGCATCTAATCTGACCCCCTGCATATCACAGGCCTTTCTGCACCATATGGGGCAGGCAGAGCTCTGCCTGGGAGCAGGGGGAATGGGATGGGGGTAGATCAAGGAAAGGGGGGAGGGGAATGGGTGTGAGGGAAAGAGCTCCTGTCCCAGATGAAGGAATTTGGGGGCAGAGGAAAGGACCCTGCTCCACAGAGATGGGAGAGGGTTTCTGTGAGTGCCAGGGGGCTCCATTTCCCCTTCCACTAGCTCCCCATTTACAGAGAGCCAGAGCAGTACCTGCAGCAGAGAGCGGGAGTTGCTGGTGGCCTCAGAGGCACAGGCCCTGCAGCGCCTCGGGCACCTGGCGCAAGTGCCGCATGATACGGAGCTGGTGCATCACATTGGCCGTGACGTCCTCCTGCTGCAAGGGAACGAGAACCTGTCTGAGACTCAGACGCCTCCGAGGAATCAGGGGGGATTAACGGCCCCTGGAACCAGCAGCATTTCCACCCAGCCCCTGCCCACCTCTGAGGGATGGATTCCCCCTCCTGACCCCCAGGATGGAGTCTTGTTGTCCTTCCTAGTGACCTCCAGTGGCAACCCCCCTCCTTGTACGGGGAGCTCCTACCACTCTCCCCTCAGTGCCCCTGACAGCTGTTCCACCTCCAATCCACAGCTCAAGTTCTCAGACCCCTCTCCTCCAGCCCCACCCAGGTTGGGTAGGGAGGGGACTGTAGCTGGGGGGCAGGAGGGATTCTGGCAGCAGTGAAGTGGGATGTGGGGAGGTTGAGACCTTTCCCCAAGTCACCCCAGCCACTAATGCTGAAGTCGCAGGATGGCAGCCCTGGTGAATGGGACGGATCGGCAGCCCCTGCTGACTAGGGTTACCATACATCCGTTTTTTCCCGGACATGTCCTGCTTTTCGGCAATCAAACCCCCATCCGGGGGGAATTGCCGAAAAGCCAAACATGTCCGGGAAAATGCCGGCCGGGCACTTCCCCTCCCGCGGCTGCTCTGCTCCGCTCCTCCCCTCTCAGACTTTAAGAGCCGAGCTGCCCGAGCCAGCGCTACCGGCTTCGGGCAGCCCCCACTGCCTCCGGACCCCAAGCCGCCGGCCAGGCACTTCCCTTCCCGGGCTCCAGCTGAGCTGCTCCGCTCCTCCCCTCTCAGACTTTAAGAGCCGAGCTGCCCGAGCTAGCGCTACCGGCTTCAGGCACCACCCGTGCCTCCGGACCCTACGCCGCCGGAGCCCGGGAGGGGAAGTGCCCGGCTGGGGGTGCAGGGTCCAGAGGCATAGGGGCTGCCCAAAGCCCGAGTGCTACCGGCTTCACGCTTTGCCGGGCAGCCTCCAGACGCTGCGCCCCCGGCTGGGCGCTTCCCGTCCCGGGCTCCAGCTGCGCTGGGGAAGCGCCGGCCGGGGGTGCAGGGTCTGGGGGCTGCCCGGCAAATCGTGAAGCCGGTAGCGCTGGGGCAGCCCTTTCCCCATGGCTGGGAGTGGGAGGGAGGAGGGGGCGGAGTTAGGGTGGGGAAGGAGTGGAGTTGGGGCGGGGCTAGGGGTGGGGAAATGGGCGGGGCCAGGGCCCATGGAGAGTCCTCTTTTTTTATTTATTAGACATGGTAACCCAACTGCTGACTGAATCCTCCTGTTCTCTCCAGAACGGGTCCAGCCTTGCCAGCAGCAGGACAAGCGTCCCCTGCCCATGTGCCTCAGCCCTGCCTGGTCAGACGCCATTACCCGTCAGTCCTTGGCCTCCCAGGCTGCCAGTGATGGGAGCAACTCTGGGTGGTGGCTCGGGTGACACAGACACCAGACCACTAGGAATTGGGTGCGGCCCTGTGGGACAGGAGAGTCTTGCAGAGGGCACCTGGGGGACTCTCCTGCCCTTCCCAAGAGCAATAGCACCCTGTCCTAAGAACATAAGTCTGGGATGAGGCAAAGCTTGTCATTAATTAGCCTGGCTAAAGAGCTGGGTGGAGC
Organism: Chrysemys picta bellii; assembly: GCF_011386835.1. Classification (NCBI taxonomy): domain Eukaryota; kingdom Metazoa; phylum Chordata; order Testudines; family Emydidae; genus Chrysemys; species Chrysemys picta. Next base: position 84,579 of record NW_027052722.1, read on the forward strand.
TGCTCCGGGGACAAGCTGGCTCGCTCCTGCTCATGGAGGTGAATTCATCTCCCTTCCCAGGAGCACCTGCTCTCCCTTTCATTCCCCACCAGGCTCTTTGTGCCAGGCCAGCGAATGGCCACAGGATGGGAATGAGGCCTGGGCCCTGTCCCAATCTCCTGAGTCTAATGCAGCTGCTCACCTTGTACCCCATCAGCTGCTGGGTTTCCCCCAGGAGGGAGTAGGTGACAGGGAGAGAGACACACACACATTTGTCCTTCTGGTTGCAGGGCTTGTGTCCTTCCAATCCCATTGGTGGCTGCACAGTGGGCAGAGTCCTCGCTGCGTGCCCGGCCCAACAGAATTGCAGGGTGTGGTGTGGAACACAGAAAGAGATAGAGAGACTCATCCTCCAGCCGGGGTCAGTCTGAGAGAACTTGGCTGGGGTCCCAGTCTCACTCTTCTAGCGGGTGCCATTTCCCAGCTGGGTTCCTTACCCCTCTGGTGCAGCAGCAGCTGGTGGAGCCGGTAAACCCCCTCCCTGGCCTGCCGGCTGATGTCCTTGGCTGGGTCACTGACGGACAGAGCTAGCTGTGCCATGTGGTGACCCATCCTGGGGAATTCCGCTGAGTTCTAATGGACGGGAGAGGGAGAGGGAACTCCATCAGCATTTTCCTGTCAGCTCCCCGTCCCCTCCGGGCCAGGACTCTCCTTCCCCTCAGCCCCTCTGCAGGAGATGCTAGAGGATAGGAGCTAGAGCCAGACCCTTAATTTCCTCTGCCCACAAGGAAGCCTGGAGCACAGGGCTGTGGGCAGGGCCCTCCATGAGGACTTGCTTCCCCAGCTGCTTCAGGATGACAGGGAGGCATGAACCTGGAGCACAGTCCCCTTAAAAGCCCAGAGTCACCACTTAACTAGGACAAGAAGAACTTGACTCAGGCCAGGCTCACTCTTTGCTCTGACTCTGCCTCCCCAAGAGGAACACTCCTAACCCACAGCCCCTGCAGCAGCAGATCCTACAGCCCGTCGGAGCCAGATCACCTACGCCTGGAGTCAGGAAGCTGGGGTCAGAGGTCACTTATGTCAAACTAAGGGAGGGTGATGGTGAATCTGAGCAGGGCCGTGCTGCTCTTAACGGCCCTGGCTCTCTCTCGCGGCACCCTGGACACAATCCAGTAGTTAATGTGCTGTGGGGAAAGGAGGCATTGCACTGACTGTCCTGACCAAGGATGCCCACTTGGGGCCCGGCTAGGAGGACAGACTGGAAAATGGATCTAAGAGTTAAGGTAAAATTGTCTCCACCTCTCTCATCGGGCTCACCTCCAAGATGTACTGGAGCCTGTCGGTGTCTGGGGACTCTGCCAGCAGGTTCCCCAGCATGGCGTCCAGGAGGTCTGGCAAGACCCTAGGCAGATCCTGAAAGCAAGGGAGAGCCATGGGTCAGAGTTAGGGAAACTGGGGCTACACCTGCCACAGGATGGGAAGTGGGGTCTCTGGGAAGCACTGGTGAGACCCCCAAACACATATCCTGGCCTCTCTCATTCACATCCCACTGCAGGCAATTAGCCAGGATTCATGGCAGGATGACAGCTGGCTCTTCTATCCATGACTTTAGCTGATCTACCTGGACTTGGGCGGTGTCCTTCTCCGTGCCCAGGGTGAAGACGGCGTGCAGGGCAGCTCGGAGGAGGTGGGTCTCCAGCTCTGGCTCCAGGGCAGGTGTCATGGTGCTGGCAAGAGAGAGGAGCCGGTATTAGACTGTGCAGTGCGGGGATGGGACTGGCACCAACACGCAGGTGAAACTGCAGGGAAATAGGCACAGGCTGGCAAGAAGGGAAACTGAGGCACCGAGCCAGGGAATGACAAGGCCAAGGTTTCTCAGACAGACAGTGGCAGGGCAGGAATAGCACCTGTTCCCTGGACCCTGCTGCCTCTCCTGTATCTGATCCTGGGAGTGAGCCTCTCCCCAAAGCCGTTGCAATGTTACTGGAGTGAAATGAACAGCCCAGCCAGGAGAGAGTGAACCTTCCCCGCACCTCTGCCAGAGGAGCCACCCTTGGGCGGTGACCTGGGAGTGGGAGGGGCAGTGATTCCCAGCCCTGGGCCTGAGCAGCACTGGGGTTAGGGGAACCGGGCCGGAGGGTCTCGGTACCTGAGGTTGCTCACAGCAATCAGGGAGTTAGCGAGGACGGCGCCGGGTGGAGAGTTATCAGGCAGCTCCTCAATGAGCTCCTGTGAGACCCAAAGGAGACAAAGGAGCGTGTGAGATTCGGGCCACACTGACACTTCCCAGTGAGGAGATTACACAGCCAGGGCCCCACACAGCCAGCAGGATTCCCCCACCTGCCCCCCCCGCTCCTCCGATTCCTGCCCAATAGTGACCACTCTCCGAATTTCTCCCGTCTCTTCTCCCCAGTCTTCAACCCCAGCAATCCCTGCCCTCTGCTTCCCCTCCAGCACCAACAATCCCCCATCCATTGGCCTGGGGAGACCCCTGCCCCTCCCATGTCTCTGTCTTTCCTCCAGCTGCTGGGCACCGTGTCTCGCTCACCACAATCCTCTCCGCCACAGCCGCCTTGCAGCAGTGTGGCTCCAATGTGTCCTGCCCTCTCTGCTGTGCAGCGAGACGCGGGGTGGATGGCGTACAGGAACACGAGCTGCTGGGCCTCCTCCTGCACCCACCAGGAGTGGGGTTAGGGGAGAGAGAGCCAGTTAGCCAGGGACCTCCCTGCCCCCACACAGCAACTGCAGGACTCAGGCCTGAATGGGGGATAGTGGGGACTCGCCCATTGTCCAAATCACCCACCACTTCACCACAAGCAGGATCAGGAACTGGGACAGTGCCTGTGGGGGGAGGAGACCCGGCTGGTGTGTGACAGACACCCCCACCTCTGGGGTCCCAGATCATGGAGGAGAAAGGTCCCCATTAGGGCTGGTGGATCATCAGGGACAAGACCCTCTGCAGGGGGTCAGGTGCTGGAAAGGGGCAGGACAGTCTCGGTTCCAGCACAGCTGGGGTACGTTTGTACCTTTTCTCCGCCTTGGAGCTGCTCTCAGCTGTTATTGAGAGCAGCCTCCTCTGTGGCCACGTCCACCCATTCCTCCTCCTCGTCCTCTGAGTCCCTGGCAGTCCCTGCACCAGGGAGAGAAGGGGACAGGGTGACCCCTGCTGCCACTCGGGGGAAGGACAGGGGCACGGTGGGGCAATGTGTCCCCTTCCCACCACTGGGACCCAGGGCAGATCGGGCCCCACACTCCCCCCTCTCAGTGATGCCTTCAGCCCCCAACTCCTTCAGGAGCCCATAGCAAAGAGACCCCCCCCAGACTGTCCTGGACTCCCTGAGAGGTGCCTCCCCCCAACTGGAGCACCAAGGACCAAAGTGGCAGCATCTAGTGTCAGTGGGGTTCATGTGGCTCAGGCCAGACCCCTGGGCTGGGGACCCGCCCCCATAGCACTGATCGAGGGCCTGGGCCCAGGGTGTTCACAGCCCCGCCCTCACCTCTCCCTGGGCCCAGCCTGACTCCTCACCTGGAGCAAAGCAGAGGCGCCCATCGGCCTCGCGGCTGCCCGAGTCCCAGGCACTGCTGCTGTCCCATGGGGAGCGGGCCGAGCTGCTGGTGGTGGGACAGGGATCCTCCACCTCCTGCCCTGGGGAGGCTGGAAGGTCCTCAGTGACCGGGCAGGGCGATGCCTCCTGCTGGGAATCAGGGCTGGGCTTCTGGGGCCGCTGCGGCCCACACAACATGCCCCAGAGTCACCCTGCCCGGCTCCCCTCCTGCGCTGGGTCCTGCCTGCCCAGCGGCAGCCTGGCCCAGCTCCATTTCGACCTGGCCTCTCCCACCTCGGCGCCTGCGCTGGGAGCGGGTTTTCTCCGCCAGAAGGCTGGGCACTTCCACCTCCTGGCCTGGCCGGGAGCTCCTTCCCCACCAGTGGGGACGGAGGAGCCGCTGTGCTCCTGGGGAAGATGGCAGCTGCTTCCCAAAGGCTCTGGGGCCACCTGCAGAGCCTTCTTCCTGAACATTCTCAGGAGCCTGGCCATCCTGGAACCGAGCGGGGAGCGGGCGTGAGTCTGGGGTCAAGGCAGCCTCTGACTAACCAGCCTGTTTGGTCCCTCCCCATCCCTGCCCCAGCCAGAGCAGCTCCTCCTCCCTGCACAGGGGTGCATGTAATGCAATCTACATGCACTGGCAGAGGTTCTTTGCATGATCCATCACTGGGTTCAGTCACTTTGGACAAGCAGCTCCCTCCTACCGTCCCAGGCCACACTCCCCCCCAGGCTAGAGAAGGAACAGAACCCAGGAGTCCGGACTTCTCCTGGAAAACCATTCCCCACGTCAAAGTCCCGAGGCAGAGCAAGGCCAGGACCCCTGCCTTTCCCATTGATTTCCATGCTCAGCAGCTCACAGGGTCTGGCCCAGCTCAGAGACGCTCAGCCTGGGGAACGGTCTCCCACAAGGGAAGGGTTGGGAGCCCCATTGCTGGGACCTTTCCAAACACACTGGAGACGGCTCTGGAGAAGCCCCTCCCCGGTCTGAGAGCGAGGGGCTCCTGGGGGCGGTTTGCAAATCCAATCTCCTTTGGGAGAGATTCTTTCCCCCTCTTTCTGCCTCTCCCCAGACAGACAGGGGACGCCAACGGGGAACCCTAATACCACTCACTTGCTCTGCTGATGCAGCGATGGATGGAGGATGTTCAGTGTCATCCCTCGCCCTTCTCCTCACTCCCCAGAGCCAAGGCAGCTGGAGAGGGTGGTGGTGACCTGAGGAGTTACCCTGCCCAGCCAGCAGGCAATGTGATAGCACTGGGCGATCGACTGGCTGTGAAAACAAGAGTCTGTCTTATTGCCAAGGGACAGAGAAACTCGGCCAGCAGCAGCGGGTGCAGAACACTGGCCTAGTGCGGGGGTGACAGCGCCTCTGGGATGCTGACATCCCGGCACTTTACACACCTTCCTGGAGCCTCCCAACCCCCTGGGCTGTAGGGGCTGCGACCCCAACCCTACTGATGGGAAACAGGTCTGGGGCGGGGAAGCTACTGGCTCAGGGTCACACCAAGTGTCAGAGCCAGGGATGGGACCCAGCAGTCCTTATTTCCAGGGCCCTTCACTAACCACTGCTGCACACTCCCTCCCATAGCTGGCAATTACAACCAGGCCGTCATGTCCGGTCCCCCTGCTTTGAGAGGGAGTGTGCTCCGCTGGAGTGATTGGAGGAGGGAACTGGGAGTCAGGACTCCTGGGTTCCATTGCTGGTTTCCTATTGACCTGTGGGACTTTGGGTAAGTTGCTGCCCGCTCTAGGCTCTGTCCCCAGCAGTCAAATGGGGATTTCATACTTTCCCACTATTGGAAAGTGCTGGGAGAATCCCCCAGCAAAAGCTGCTCTGACAGTGCTAAGCAGTATCTGACCATTAGAGGTCGGAGTGCACTGCCCAGGAGGAGGAGTGTTTGGTTCTGGGCTGTTAGAGTACGGGCTTGCAACCATCTGTGCACACATATTATACTAATTGCATCTAGACCACATCTCCCTAGTTTGTTTGTGAGAATGTCCTTATTAACACCAAGATGGATCACATCTACTGTTTACCCACCTCCACTAGGCCCGTAACCCTGCCAAAGAAGGAGCTAGGATTGGTTTGGAATGATTTGTTCTTGACAAGTCCATGCTCACTAGTCCTAAGAACCATATTGTCCTGTAGGTGCTGACAAACTGATGGTTTAATAAGGAGTTCCAGTATCTTTCCAGGTATGTTAATGGATGGGAAGACGTTCTTTTTCAGGGATCTCTGACGAGAACTGGGGCACAGCACTTAGTTTGTTGAGGCCATAAAATGGAGACAGGCACCTCTTCTCGCCTCCCAGCACCCCAGATACCTAAAAGGGTGGGACTCACATCCCTCAATGGGCTTTAAAAAAGACAATGGTTACAATGTGGCCCCGACCATTTCTGGTTTCTGCAGACTAGATGTTTTAGCAAAGTTTAGAATTCCTTGGTGCTCAACACTGTGAAACTCCCCTTTCTCCTTCACAAAGGGCTTTAACGCCCCTTATCTCACCCAGGCTCTCGACTGCCCAAAGTTGGAGAATTGTCCCTGTTCCCATTGCAGAGCACCCCCCATGACACACACACAGAGTCCTCCTGGTGGTGAGAGGGGAACAGAGGAAAGGACAGAAGACGTAAGAGATGAAGAGAAAGGAGGGAGGGATGGAGGAAAAGGTAAAACAAAAAGGACAAACCCTAATGTCCCCAGTGATTCTAAGGGACAAAATCCCAGGTGGGGAATAAAATTCGACCACCTTAAGCTAGTGTTTTCCATGCCTAGAATTCAGCTGGTGCCAGATGCAGCAGACTGAACAGGTTCCAAACCTCTCGGAAGGTCTTACCTTCTAAACAGGGACGTCAGTTTTCTAGTAAAATCAGGAAAAAGAAAAGAGAAAACTCAAAAGAGGTTCCTCCTGGCGCTCATGTACGTGAACCTAAATACTCTCTCAGTCCTCAAAGAGAGACCTTGAGAAGGAGACTTGCTGAAGCAAAGCTACAGGGGACTCTGAGGTTTCCCTGGCCCTGCGCCCCTGTCCTGCCTGGCTGATGTCAGCATCTCTCTGTGAGGTCACCACCTCCCCAGCACCTTTGACCAATAGGCGGAGGTCCTGCAAAAGGCCTTTGTGATGTCACTGCCACACCCACTCCTCCCCTGCAGTGTTAATGTCCTGCCACAGGGCAGACACTTTGGAGGTTTGAGCTACACAAAGAGGAGACACTTAGATCTCAAAAATTAGATAAGATGTTTCAGTCTGAGCTAAGTAGTTGCTGCTCTTAACGATTGCAACATAATAAAATACAAATAAAATAGACTATTTCAGCCATTCTATTATGTCATAATCTGATCTGAGTAAACATGATAGGACACCTCATCTTATGCACTGCTCCTAGTGACACTCTCCAATAGATCCCCATCCTCCACCTGCCGGGAGGTAGGTAGGGGCGGATTGTTATCCCTACTTGAAAGAGGGAGAAGCTAAGGCTGAGAAAGGAGAATTGACTTGTCTTAGGTCACACAGCCAGTCCGTGGCAGAGTTGGGAATAGGACCCAAGAGCCCTGATTTTCAAACTAACCATCGGATCTTGAATTTCAGACATTGAATGACCTGAATAAAGTGCTCTCAAGTGAGTTCCAGACCAGCAAGAGTTCATAGTAATTATTCAGCAAGTATTTTAGGAGAACTGGAATGGTAGAGAAAATAATGAACTGCAGAGAAGCAGCAAAATTTGTCGAACATATGACTGGTTATGACTATTTACTTGGTCTTAAAAGAAAACAACAGGGACCTGAGTCTCCTCCCTGTCAATAACCCCCTGCTCAGCCAATCAGGGTAGAGACCGAGGGGCGGGAGGATGAGGGTTCACACCAGAGAGCCCAAAGGATGGCCCAGGTCACCGCTCGGGATCACTGTCTGAGCACTATTTCAGCCCCACATTTTTCGGTGGACCTCCCACAATGGGAGTTGTAGAGCACCCCCCCACGACACACACACACCCCTCCTGGTGGTGGGAGGGGAACAGGGAAAGGACAAAAGAAGTAAGAGATGAAAAGAAAGGAGAGAGGGATGGAGGAAAAGGTAAAAGAAAAAGGACAAACCTTAATGTCCCCAGAGATTCTAAGGGACAAAATCCCAGGTGGGGAATAAAATTTGGCCACCTTAAGCTAGTGTTTTCCATGCCTAAAATTCAGCTGGCGCCAGATGCAGCAGACTGAACAGGTTCCAAACCTCTCGGAGGCTCTTACCTTCTAAACAGGGACGTCAGTTTTCTAGTGAAATCAGGAAAAAGAAAGGAGAAAACTCAAAAGAGGTTCCTCCTGGTGGTCACATACATGAACCCAAATACTCTCTCAGACCTCAAAGAGAGATCTCGAGAAGGAGACTTGCTGAAGCAAAGCCACAGGGGTCTCTGAGGTTTCCCTGGCCCTGCGCCCCTGTCCTGCCTGGCTGATGTCAGCATCCCTCTGTGAGGTCACCACCTCCCCTGCACCTTTGGCCAATAGGCTGAGGTCCTGCAAAAGGCCTTTGTGATGTCACTGCCACACCCACCCCTCCCCTGCAGTGCTAATGTCCTGCCGCAGGCCAGACCCTTTGGAGGTTTGAGCTACTCCCTGTGGATCACCACACTCAATGAGTGTTCGTTCTAGGAAGCAAGCCGGCTAGACAGTAAAACATCACAAGCTGCTCCCAATGCTACACTCGGTTTCTCAGAAATGAGTAGACTTTATGGGCAGAAGAGACAGTTAGAGCATCTAATCTGACCCCCTGCATATCACAGGCCTCCTGTCTACCACAATAGCTACTTTTGGGGCAAACACATTCCGGAAAGGCATCTAGTCTTTATTAATGACATCAAGAGATGGAGAATCCACCACTTTCCTTGGTAGCTTCTTCCTGTGTTCAATCATCCTCGCTGTTGAATATTTGTGCCTTATTTGTCATAGGAATTTGTCTCTTTTCACCTTCCAGCCATTGGGTCTTGTTCTGCCTTTCTCTGCTAGACTAGAGAGCCCTTTAATACCCAGTATTTTCTCTCCATTAAGGCACTTCAACACTTCAATGAAGTCCCCTTCAATCTTCTTTTGATAAGCTAAACAGGTTGAGCTCTTTCAATAGCTCACTAGAAGGCATTTTTCTCCAGCCCTCAGAACATTTGGTGGCTCTTTGCTGCCCCAGCTCCAATTTCTAGGACCATCTTTTTCAAAGGAGGACACCAACACTGGAGGCAGTATTCCAATAGCAGTCTCACTGCTGCTGTGTCACCTCCCTATCCTACTCACGGCTCTGCTCCTACGTCTAATGATGGCTTTAGCCCTGTTCACCACAGCATCACACTGGGAGCTCATGTTGAGTGGCTTCTCCACTCTGGCCCCTAAATCCTTTTCAGAGTCACTGCTTTCCTGGATACACGTCCCCATTCTGGAGGTGTGGCCGGCGTGCCTTGTTGCCACGCATAGGACCTTGCATTGGGCTCTGCTCAAACTTGTTTTCTTTGAATGGGTCAGGCTGGCCGAATGAGCCAGATCGCTCTGTATCACTGCCCTCTCCCCATCAGGAATTACCACTCTGCCTGTATTTTGTCACCCCCCGATCTTATCCGCAGTGATTGTATGTTTTCTCCCAATTCATTGATAACAATTATTTTAAAAAATTAGTCCTTGAGAGCTTCTTCAGACCCTTAGTACCCAGGACCTGCTCCCCACATCACAGTGAGAAATGCTGTCCAGCCCTGCTGGTACATAGGGGATAGGCACAGAACAAACGTACCTTTAGGAGCTGTGTTGTCCATAGGCTCTGAACAAAATGTGGGGGTCAGCAGATTACAAACGCACGACAGACCTGTAGTGTAGACAGGTCCCAACTGTATCTCGGTTTCCCACCCTGTAAAATGGGGAGAACAAACAAAACCTTGATTAGCTCCATTTGATAGCTGGCGAAACCGAGGCACCCAGCGGTGCAGAGACTCGCTCATGGTCCCAAAGCCAGGAATAGAAAACAGCAGGTCTGATAGCGAGGCCTGGGACCTAACCCTGGTTTTCCTGGCCTTGATGCTCTAAGTTTAGTCACAGCCTCCATGTCTTTTCCCCCGTGTCCCTTAACCCCACGTCACTGCAGAAGAGAGATTTTCTGGTAGCCAGCTGGCTCTCCTGCATGTGGATGTCGTTCCAAAAGACGTGCTCTGGCTCAGTCCCATGCTATGGTTGGCTGAAGGAACCACTTGGTCACATTCTAGGCCCTGAGTTATACAGGAGGGGCGACTAGATGCACAGAATGGTCCTTTCTGACCTGAACCTCTATCAATCGCTACATTTTCTGCTGCTAGGAAGAGAACTCTGAACCTATTTTCTCTCATTCACTTTCAGTCGGAATAATTTCAATCCAGGCCAAAGGATTTCCTCTTCCATTGTGTCTTCAGCACCTTTGGGAGCAACCAGTTACTGTTACCCACTGGTTACCAGTTTCAACCTGTCCCAGGGTGAGATGGCCAGGAAAGGGGTTGGAGCTCAACTGCACCTAGCCCAGGTGATGCAGCTCCCTAGGGTGAAGGGAATAAGTGTGGGGGTCACGTGACAAGACGCAGCCTGTGACTAGGACCCAGGCCTGCTGAGAGATAGAAGGGCAGCCTGTGCTCAGCCAGGAGAGAGACCCCAAGGGAAGCAGGCATGGGAGGGGCTTGGAGCGTCCTTTAAAGGTCAGGGACAAGCTGGGAAGGGGCCAGGCTGAGCACTAAGGACCAGGCCCTAGGAGGGAAAGACAGGGCAGTTTAGGAGATGGGGCAGATAGTCCAGTTGGTTTCGGCTCCCAGGACCAGACACCCAGAGGTGAAGGTGATTGTCGGGGCTTCTGTCCTTCTTCCCCAGTGTAGATTTGATAGTGGAGAAGACTGATGCCGTAAGGGTAGGGTGACCAGACGTCCCGATTTTATCGGGACTGTCCCGATATTTCCTTGTTTGTCCCGCGTCACGACCGATGTGCGGTCGGGACACTGGACAAACGAGGAAATGCGCCGGAGCCCCCCGGCCCCGACTCCACCCCCTCCTCCCCCGATTGGCTCCCTCCCCAAATCCCTGCCTCTTCCCCGGGCTCACCATTCCTCCTCCCTCCACAAGCGCTGGAAGGAGGCCCGGGAGACTCAGAGGGAGCGCCGGGCCGGGGTGAGTAAGAGTCCGGCCTGGCCCCGAGCAGGCAGGACTCAGTTGGGTGGTAGGGAAGGGAGAGGAGGGGGGCAGCCCGCGGTGCCAGGTGGCTGTTGTTCTCCCCCCCGGGCAGCGGGACTTGGGAGCAGCCGCTGCTGCAGCTCCCACTGCCGTGGGGGGAGGAAGCGGCCATGGCGCTTGGCGGCTGCGGCTCTGGTGCCCCCGAACCCCCCGAGCCGGGGCCTGCTGCGGGGACCCAGTAGCGCGCACGCTGCGCCCAGCCCCTGACCAGTCGCGTCTGGGCTGCTCCCCAGGTGGTGCTATCCCGCGGCGGTCCCGGGGCGGAGGCATCGGCAGCCCAGCCCCGTTCGTTCCCCTGCGGGACCCGAGCGGGACGGGGGGGCTGGGGCCTGCTACTGGGTCCCCGCAGCAGGCCCAGGCTCGGGAGGTTTTGGCCCCGCCCCCCGCATCACCCTCCCCGCTCCCCCCCGCGTCCCGATATTTGACTTGGGTGATCTGGTCACCCTACGTAAGGGGGAAATGAGTTACCCCAAGGTCACCCAGTGAGTTTATATCACAAATGCATACTCGAAAGGATCCAATAGAAACATGGATTTTCCAGTCTCTTCTTTCTAGGAGTCCCCAGGGCTAAGGTAAAACCCCTGCTGCCCCTCCCCATTCTGCTCACCTCCAAGATGTGCTGGAGTTTGTCTGTGCTGGGGGGTGCTGTCAGCAGGATCGAGAGCTCGTCATCCATGTTCTCTGGGCAGGCCTTGCTCAGAGCCTGCCAGCGGAGGGAGACCAGGGGTCAGGAGCCTGCATTAGCACCGGTGTGCCATTGACCAGGAGCTGGCTGAGGTAAGCGCCGCCTGGCCGGAGCTCGCACCCAGAAACCCTGCCCCAGGTCGGAACCCCCTCCCACACCCAAATTCCCTCCCAGACCTCACACCCGGCACCCCAACCTCCTGCCCCAGGTCGGAACCCCCTCCTGTACCCTAATCCCTCCCAGACCCCACACCCCCACCCGCACCCCAATCCCCTACCCCAGCCCTGAGCCCCCTCCCGCACCCAAACTCCCTCCCAGAGTCCGCACCCCAACCCTCTGCCCCAGCCCAGATCCCCCTCTGGCACCCCAAACCCCTAATCTCCAGCCCAATCCCAGAGCCCGCATCCCCACCGGAGCCCTCACCCCTCCCTGCACTCCAACCCCCAGCTCCAGCCCAGTGAAAGTGAGTGAGGGTGTGAGAGCCAGCGACTGAGGGAGGTGGGCTGGGCTGGAGTGAGTGGGGGTGGGGCCTTGGGGAAGGGCATGAAAGGGGTTGGGTCAAGGGCTTTTGGTTTTGTGCAAGTAGAAAGTTGGCAACTCTACTTAAGGACCTTTGAAAAGCAGCCTCCTTAGCACCGCTCCTGATACCAGGGGCCAAGGCGCCCCCGGACATGAGAACCACAATAGGCCAGAGCAAAACGCTGCGTTAGAAATCGGAGCTCAGGCTGCCAAGCGAACGATAGCTGACAGACAGGAGATGCAGGAATTAAGGTTGTGCCTTCATCCGTTTGCACCACACACACACCTGCAGGCAGGGCCACTATTTCCTTGTCTGTCTGCCTGTTTAGCGTCTCTCGGTCCTTACTGTGCCCATCACCGTGGTGTCTGAGTGGCAAACCAAGGGTTTGACGTATGCATATGAAACTGCCTGACTGGAAGGACGTGGTTTGGTGTGGATCAGTGACTGCTGGGGCGATTGGTGGCAGAAGGCTCTGAGGGCCTGGCTCATTCCGACCTGGCTCATTCCAATGGCTTCTACAGCTGAGAGCAGCCCAGTCTCCTGCCTGGATCCGACGCAAACCAGGAAGTACAGGACCACAGTTAATAAGAGCAGCTCAAAAGATCATTTTCGCTGAGCCCAGCCCTGCACAGATTTCCAGCTTAGGTTTGCATTTTCAGCAAAAGTTCTTCTTGATTATTTTCTCCCAACCCCCTTCTGCCTCCATAATAGCCAGCCACCCCGTCAGTCGCATCCTGGGGGGCTCCAGGGACAGCATATGTGCACGTCTGTATATATATGTATGTGTACATGTGTGTACATGTATGTGCACATGAGTGTGTGCACATGTGAGTGTGCGTGTGTATGTGTGTACATGTACCCCAGTCAGATGTATACATCTGGATTTCCTTTGAAAGAATTTTCAAATTGAGCTGATCAAGTGCAATGGCAAAGCACCCAATTCCTCTGCCCCCCAACTGCCTTCGCTGCTTTAACGTACAACCTGCTCTGCTGGCACCTCTGACTCCTGAAAGCCCTAACGCTCCAGGGGAGCAGGCCGTGCCCTGCCCTGCCCTGGCTGCCCCAGGTGTTACCTCGGAGGGAATCGTTCCAGATTCCAATGGGTGGCAGGTCCAGGGAAGAGCTTTATCTGGGGGAGGCTGTACCAGACCCGCCCGACCCAGGCAGGCTCCCAGGTACTCTCTGCTCGGGGCTGATAAGGCTTCTTAGCAGTTTCTCTCCAAACAAATTCCAGTTCAAGACACCTGAGAGCTCCACAGCAGGGCAGCATCCCCAGAGCGCAGCAGGGCGGGGGTTAGGGGGAGCAGTTGGTAGCAGCACCTGCCCCTCGTACGGCAGGAGCGAGAAGTGCCAGCCACGTACTGCCTCCATCCCCAGAGGCCAGGTGAGAGTGAATTCCCACGTCCCCGCACGATTGGTTCCGTCACTCTTCTACACTTACATGGATTTCCAATGTCAATGTTTCTAACATCAGCTTTGCCAGCTCTCCTTACACCTTTGTCTGCTAGAGCAAAAACCTGAAATGCAGCTACCTCCTCCTGCTGGGTGACTATAGACCTTAATGACAGACCTCGGAACTGCTTAGGGGGGGGTGGGGGTGGGAGGGCGACACGGAGAGCAGTTTGGTCCGATGGAGGGCACTGCTGCCAGGTGGCTTATGGGGAGGGGCGGGGGTGGGCTGTGGCGTATGAAGAGTTGAGGTTGTTTTGGAAGGGGAGGGGTAGCCATGTTCAGGGGGGAGTTGGGGTGTGGGTGGGACCCCAAGTTGGGGGGAATGGTGCAGGGGAACTCTGGGTTTGGCAGGGAGCCCCCAGTCAGCAAAACGGCTAAGCGAGCTGGTTGCCCGGGACAGGCTGAGGATGTCCCCGCTTGCAGCATCATGCTCCAGCCTGGCGAGGGATGGCTGGCTGGGGAGGGCACCAAGTGCAGCCTGCAATGGGCAGAGTGGGGGGTGGGGGTGGCTCCCAGCACGGACAGCGGAGATGGGAGGCGGGAAGGGGAGAGGTCAATGCCCTGGGCAGGGGGATCCCCCGCTTCCCCACTGCAAAACAGCACACCCCCACCTCACCACCAGCAACCAAGATGGAGGGGACAGCTTAGTGCACGGGGGGGGGGCGGGGTCCCTGATACTCCCAACTGCAAAATAGCAACCCCCTCCCCCCGTCTGCACCCCAGATGCTGAGGAGGGAGGAGGAAACCTTCCAGCTGCACCTCAGCGGCTCCCAGCTTGCCTCCCCCTGAAAACATCCCTCTTTCCAAACCTGCCCCCCAAACTCCCCCCTACGCACGCTCTCCACGCAGGCTCTGTCAGGAAGGCCAATTAGACAGGGCCTTGTGTCCTGGGGATGCACTGAAGGGCCATGGTCAGAAGGGGACTGGAAAGATGCAGTTTTGGGGGGGGCAATGCCCCTTCACATTCCCCCCCATCTTCACCCCTGCCAGTGGACCAGCCAGGACTACGTCATGGCCCATCTTTGGGCTACAGCCCACGATTTGGGAGCCCTGCCTGAGGGTGAACTTCATCAGGCCCAGCTGACTTGTTCTTTAGCCTGTTCTTTCCCTGTTCGGGGGGGGGGGGTGCTCCTGCCCCTGGCTGTTAGCATTAATGGTGTTCAGCATCTGGTCACAATGAACTTTGATTGAAGTGAAGACTGAAGCCAAACAGGCAGGAAATGCTCAGAGATGCTCAGAGGACGTCAGCCTGAGAGATAAATACACTGCTAGGAGCTGGATTATACCATGTTATGGGTGGAGTTAAAATCTCATTGACACAGCTGTGAGGATGCACTCTTCATTTAAGACAGCTGGAAGCAACAGGTAAGGGGGCCTCGTGTAGAACAAGTCATGATGGCGTGTGCCCAGAAACTAGCCCCAGGTGGGCAGAGGATGCCACCGAGTATCGTTCTGAGCTGGTGCGTGTGTGACAGAGACAAGCCGGGCAGTGCAGCCAGGATACGGAGGCAGAGCAGGAAAGCCGAGCAGAGCCTGTGAGCATGGTGTGATCTTGGGAGGAGCATAGAGAGCTTTTGGGCCAGGTGCTGGCTAAAGAGGCTTGGAGCTGAGAGCAGGGAGGCTAATCCCTGCTGTTGGTTCCTGCTGTGTTTGGAGAAGCAGGACTCTGTATGTTCCTTGTCAATAAACAAGACATCAAAAAATTACCAGACTCCACTGCCAATTTCTGCTCCCCACTGGAACATCCCCAGGGCCCCAAACTTTGACTAGCCCCTTGGGTTGAAGAGGGACACCAATATCTTTATTGTGTGGTTTCGTTGCAGGTCTATCTAATCTCAGTGGTTTATCAGCAACTAATTACTGTTGCAATGTTTTCTCATGTAATAACCATATTTATTAAAAACACAGAGGGCAGGTTTTTGAACCCAAACTCACCACTGCTAATACATGCAGGATTCAGATGTAAAGTCCTGGCTTTGAGTCATCCCCCATTTAAATGCTCAATGACAGTTGCTAGAAATCCAGTGTCATGATTCATTGATCACTAATGCCAAGGGGCAGTGGCAGGGCTGGGAGAAGCAGAGGTTAATGTGGGTCTAAAGTCGTAGTGAGTGATATGGCTTCCAGCGAGGCAGAGTGGAAGCGGGGGTCCAGTTATACACACCAATCACACTCTTCGTGTCATTCGAACGCACCGGCGGGGTCGGCTCTCAGCATTTATTCCAGGGGATTTACCGTGCAGAAGCCAACAGGGAAGGGGGTGAGCAGAGTGGAGGCATTGCAGGGACTGCACTGATTAGGTGGGGGATGGCGCGCCGTGTCTGATCTAATATTGTCTCCCCTTCTCAGCGGCGCCGGCTCCCAAGGAGGATGGGCTCCTCCTGCCGGACCCAGCACACGTCTGTTGGCTTAACCAGGATGAGGGAAGACTTGCACTCCCCACTCTTACAGAACCCTGCCCAGTAGATGTAGCCTTTCCCATTGAGCAGGACGTTCTGACACTTGTCGTACCACCAGCCTCCATAGCTACTTGCGCAATTCCCACTGGCCTGGTCCTGATCCTTGTCAGTCGTGCTGAACTTCATGTTGTCGTGTATGCCCCCCAGGCCGGAGTGGTAGGTGGTGAGATAGTCCTCGCCGTCCCCAGAGTACCTGCCCAGCCTCAGCGGGTACCCGCTCGGCTCATCCTTGACACTGAAGATGTCGTACTCTGCGTAGCGGGTGTTGTTGGATTTGTCCTCCACCACAAAGCGGACCTTGTAGGTGTTCTGCCGCGTGAGCAGGGACAGGTACTCGTTGCCCAGCCAGTAATCCTGCTGCACGTTCCCAAAGCCGTACTTGTAGGTGCTCCAGGACTCCAGGTGATCTCTGTGTTGTAAGAATTTCTCTGGACAACGGTCCAGCCTTTGCCTTCGGTGTCCATGTCACACCACACCACTCGAGGGGGAGAGCCTGCCGGCTGGATGACATGGACCCCGCTGGGACTGTCCCTGGGAATGTTGCTGCAGTCTTTGGGGAACCCTGAAATGCCACCAACATCAGGTTAAGGGGGCAGGTGGGAGTGGGGGAGTGAGCGCTAGCTAGCTCGATCAAATGAGCCTGGGGTAACTGGAGGCTGGGTTTTAGAGGCAGGTCCTGTGTATTTCACAATACTACAGCCACAGAATCCGCCCCGGCCATTCCTGGCCACAGAATCCGGCTCCAGATCTTACACTTTCATTTTACCAATAAAATAAAATAAGAATAGTTTCTTGCTCTGCTGGTTTTGAAGAAACCTTGAAGAGATGAATGAAGTGTAAACCAAGGCTCTGTATCCTTCCTGAGTCCGTACTGCTGAAGAAATCGTTTGGCGAGGGTGGGGGAGACGCTGCCGGATCCATCTCAGTGAATGTCAATTATGAAACCCATCAGTGACAATTTAAATGGGAGTTTTCAAAGAGCCTAAGGGAGTTTGACACCCGACTGTGATTGGAATTCAGTGGGATTTAGGCACCCAACTCCCTGTGGTGCCTTTGAAAATTCCAGACATCCTATCGAGGGGCTTGTCTTTGGTAGAATGAGAGCACTGTGGTTATACTGCCCCTCCCCTCCCCAGGGTCCTCCCTCGAGCCTGAGCCCCCCAGCTCCCTAAGTCACTGGGATTTAGGCACTTAAGTGACTTAGCCACTCTTGAAAATGTTACCCTTAGACGCTAAGGCCAGAGTTTTCAGAGGGCTCAACTACTGGGCCAGATTTTCAGAAGAGCTCAGCTCCCAGGTAGGCACCGCAGGACATGGCTGGATGTTCAAAGGGGCTCAGCATGGGGGGAGGTGGGCCCAAGTCTCTGGAGACGGGGTGAAGCCCACCATTCACCTCTCCCCCGGCCCGGCCGCTGTCTCCGTCTCTGCAGCCGGCCCGATTAGCACACAGCTGGGACCCAGCTGCATGGTAAAAACCATTCAAAGATTGCGGCTCCGATTGCCTGGCTCCCGGGTCCCGGGCGGGTCAGGGCCGGCTGGAGCGCTCCCTGTGGTGGGGAAGGAGCTGCCTCCTCTCTCCCCGCGCTGCACCGCTGCAAGGGGAGTGCTGCTCGGAGCAACCCCCTCTGTCCCAGCTCCCCCCGTCCACAGTCACTACCACCAGCCGAAGGGCAGTGCCCGCTCACCCACTCAGAGACAGCAGCTGGGCAGCCTCCGGCAGGGCTCTGCCCCCCTCAGATGAGTGCCAGGTGAGAGGGGCCCAGGGCACAGAGCTGCTGTGTGCCCCACCCCAGGCATGCTGCCCCCTGCACTGCAGCCCAGCAGCCCAGAGGGGGACACGCTGCTGACACTGCAGCTGTTCTGTGGGCCCAGCTCAGGCCAGGCTTAAAGTGGGCAGAGTCGCCAGGGGCCACAGTCCTGGCCAAAAAGAGTTCAAAATGGAGCCAGGTCCCTGAGGGGTGCACTGTAAGCGCTGCCCTAGCAAGGGCATGGCCATTTATTTCAGCCGGGATTAACATAGACACCCCTCCCCGTCCCCACACATGCTTTTCCCAGGCCACCTTCAGCACTCAGCACAGGGATTCACAATGACCTTGCCGGGATCAGCAGCCCAGAGCAATCCAGACTCTTGGACAGAAACCGGCTCATTCACCCCCCCCCCCCGGTATATCTATCCCGGCCCTGGTATTACATCTTGTGTAGCTACAGCCCACATAACGCAGAGCACGGCATATGCAGCCCCCAATGGTAAATAGGTTGAGAACCCTACAGCAGAGGTTCACGTGTGAAGCTCCAGAGGTCCCAAGTTTGATTATAGCTGCTGCCGGCCCGTGACAGTTGCAAAATGGCAGCTTTTTGTGGGGTGGGGCGGGCAGGGTGTGTGTGTGTGTGTGTGTGTGTGTGTTTGAAACCAGAACAGGCTAAAGCCACACTGGAGTCCGGCACCGTGCTTTCTGTCAGCCATCATTGTATTCATGTGGTGTTGCAAAGTTAGAAAGTCCACAACTAACCCCCAAAGTGACCGTGATACAAACGTGCAAATGAAGTAGAGAGAGAGAGAGAGAGAGAGAGAGAGAGAGAACACCGTGTAAACGACACACCGAAACACACTGCTGCAATGGAAACACTTTGCCCAGACATGATCCCCAGACAGATTTAATTGGAAACACCTTCTTTTTGGAGCTGCCTGGACCCCAAATTCTTCAGACAATGTCACAGCCCAAGTAACTGTGACACGCTGCCAGCAATCTCAGGTATCCTTGTGAAAGAGAGGAGAGAGGCGTAACCCCATGGCAGGCAAAGGGTTAAAGCTTTAAAGGAGAAGGATTTCAGTGAGTCTGACAAGCCAGAACTACAATGTTTGGAACTGAAGTGAAATACCAATCTGGAGTCACTCATCCTTGAAAACACGCCTCCCCTTCTCCTGACGCCCCAGAGGAGCGGGGACGCTGCCAGCTAGCAGCCGTTCACACACTGTAATAGTCTAAGACACAGAGGGCCTGAGTTCGACCTGTGACCTTGGAAAACTCATTACACTGCACCATACCTCAGTTTCCCCATTTTTAAAACATGGTTTATGCTAGTTCCTTTGTGTTCTAAAGTACTTTGGCCCCAATGCCCAAAGGTACCTGGGGCAGGGCGGGAGGATTCCTGCCTAGGGTCCAGCAGAGCGCTGGGCAGGGGATCCCCGCCAGGCTCCTGGTACCCCATGGCCCCGGGGGCACTCTTTACTCACCAGGAGGCACTGCCAGACTCCTAGCTAGCCAGGCTCATGCTGCAGCATCCACTTGCTGGGGGAAATGCTGCTCCGTTTCAAAGGAAAAGCAGCATGTACCTCACTGCGCCCCCATCCCTTGTGCCTCGGCCAGGCAGGGTTGGGAAAGCAGAGGATGCACCAGGGCTCCCCTCCCCCTTGTGCACCTGCCCGGGCTGAGGGACGGCACTGAGAGGAGTGCAGGCTGCCCCTCTCTATGTGGTAGTTACTGCGTCTGTCTGGGCACGTTCCTTCCTGTGCCCAGGCACTCAGGGCACATGGTATCCCACAGGGGCCACATAGCATGCCCTGCCACTGCACCTCCCCCACGTGCCTACACCGCCTGGGGCTTTGGTGCCCACCACCAGGCTCTGGCCCTACATCTCCAGGCTGTGTGAAATACTGGGCATTTCAATAAAACTCACCTATCCCGACGCTGCAGCTGAGCGGGCGAGTTAGCAACCTGAAGCGTCCCCCACTTCCACATCAGAAACCAGAGCCGGGGCTCCATGCCTTTATGGGGAAAGCGCCACTCCACACCCAGCTTATCTTGCTTTCTCAACTGCTGGCCTCAAGCCTGGTGTGTGGGCAGGGAGGGAGCCCCCACCGGAACGTCTGCCCATCCTTTATTTACCGCAGATACCAGTTTTCTTGGGCTCCCTCCCTCTTCGCCGAGAACGCCAACGTTTCTGAAGCTGGGCAGATGTGAGCCAGGGATTTAATTTCTCAGTGGGACTCTGTGGCATTACCGTATCACCGGCCTTCCAGACGAAGGACGCACTAAATGGAGAGGATCAAGCCAGAGGAGATGGCAGGAACGGGGGTTGTGCAGAACGCGATGGGGGTGTAACGCTTGTGCCAGGTGGTATTGGCTGTGACAAGGACGAGAATCAGGATCTCGGGGTTCCTCTTAGCATTGCAAAGCAGAACCAGCTGGAGCGCCCCTCCCAGAAATCTGGGAAACTGACCAGCACGCCCCTAACAGGCAGCTGTTCCCCCGTCAGGAGCACTGAGTCTGAGTCTAACACAGGAGAACTTTTATTTAGAGGAGAAAGAAACGCAGCATGAACTGGGGAAACCATCACAAGAGTGACTCAGCAGTATGTGAACTGTGAGTGAAACGCCCACCCTACAATCTATTGGGCAGCAGCCCCTTGCCTCAGTTTCCCAGCTTGGGATGAGAGAGTCCAATGGACGAATGTCCCTTTGGCACACCCCTCCCATTTTCCCTCTGCTGTCCCCTTACCCAGTTTACGGGCCCAGCTCAGCAGAGTTTGAGAGTTCAGGGGAGGTTCGGGGGGGGTGTTCGCCTCCTGCCCCAGGGAGAGAAGGGGTGGGCCAGGGATGCCTCTGCCTCTGCTCTGCACCGCTGCTGCTCCATGCTGCCGTCTCTGCCTGGAGCTGCGATGCCATGCTGTGAGGGGCCTCCAGCCCGGAGTGAGTCCAGCTCTTAGTGACTTCCCTGGCTAGGGGGAACCTCGCTGCTGCTCCCCCCTGTACTGTCTTTCACCACAGCACCGGCTCTATGGTGCCCAGGCAAACCGGCTTCACAGTGTTTTCAGCTCTAGGGATCACTGAGAAGAAACCAGGACTTCCAGCTGAGTCCAGTCAGCTCTGTCTTTAAGCACTGGGCAGACCCAACGTTTTGTAGGCGCCTTTCACCAAACCCACACACCCGGTGGGAACCCCTCTCCCCACCCCCCTCGGACTTTCAGTTCCATTTGGTATCACTAACCCCTGCTTAGCACGTGAGGTTACAGAGACTGAACCCCCGCTCCCTCCATTGTCCCGACAGGTCACGGCCGGGTGAGGAGATACCTGAATGGGATGGGCTGGAGCAAGACTGCGCTGCTGCTGCATCTGTCCCACAGGGAAGAGGATCAAACTGGATTCATTCAGCGACTGTCAAGGCAGCTGCTCTCTGTGTCCCAGCTCTCTGGCTGGGATACAGGGGGCAGGAACTGGTGCATTAGAGGGAACAGCTCCACGTCCGTATAGTTCTGGAAAAGAGCACCCAGGCGGTTCACCCGCATGCACGCTTCTCGACCCTGCAACTTGCCAGCACCTGGCACGCGCCATCGAAATGTGCAACAAAGGACACGAGATGGGACCTGTTTATTTTGTTGCACGTGGCACCAGTTTGCTTAGTGTGATGTGCTCCAGTCTGCTCATTTGGGGACCAGGTTTTGGGATGAGGGGGAGTTTGTGCTGTCACACAAACAACGAATGAATCTCCCACATGCAATTCATGCTGCCTCCTCCCCCCCCCGCCCGCACACGCCGAATGCCAGCTGCAGCCGGCCCCATAAGTCTGGCTGCCCCCAACAAACTGGTAAAGCAGCTTCCAGTGGATTCTGGCTGATTCTGGCTACGCATCTGTGACGAACTGGGACTGTTCTTACTGTGGTCTTTGAATGCTGACAGGGGAGTGTGGCTGGGATAGTCTGCATTGGGGGATCTGAGACTGACCGGAGAATACCTGAGCATGTAACATGAGAACCCAGGAAGGGGTTAGAGGCCAGGTGACACCTTTGCCCGGGAAACTGAACAAAGGCTGTGGGAGGGGTCGCTGAAGGGAGAGTTTCAGGAGCTGGCTGGTGGAATGGCTGGGAGGCAGACAGGGCTCTGACCTCCCAAGGGGGCTGGGGTGCCCGAGGACCCCAAGATGGACCTAACTGAGGGGGTCCTGTTTTCTGTGCCTGCGGGACCTGTCTTGAACTGTGTCCCTGTCGTCTAAATAAACCTTCTGCTTTACTGGCTGGCTGAGAGTCATGGTGAATCGCAGGAAGCCGGGGGTGCAGGACCCTGAGTCCCCCCACACTCCGTGACAGGATCACCCCCATCAGCTGGACGTGCTGGGCCGACCCCATGCACAACAGGGGCAGCAGCGCGGCCACCCTCACGCTCTGATTGTGACTCGGGATTGTGGGGGCTTCTCACCTGTCCCATGGAAACGTGGCCAAAGGCGCCAATTGTCCCTTCATCAAAATGGCGCCATCTCCCACTGCTGCCAGCGGGGCTGAGGCCTGCGCGAGGGCTGCCCCGTCCCCACGCTCTGTCTGCATGTGGCAGGCAGGCTGCCCTCCTGATGCTGGCTGCCACCTCCCGCTGGGCTCCAGGAGGCTGAAGCCAAGCCCACAGGCAGACTGGCTGAGGCCATGGTTCAGGGCCTGGACAGCGCATGGGGACTGTGAGGGGATGTGGGGGGAAGGCTGAGCGGGCCAGGGAGTGTGGGGGGCAGGGGGAAGGCTGAGGGGGGCAGGAGGGAGGCTCAGGGAGATGTGAGGGGCAGAGGAGAGGCTAGGGTTTGTGCGCAGAGGACAGTGCTGGGGCTGGCAGATGGGGGGATCATGGCAGCTCTCCCAGCCAGGGAGGTGGGGTGGCCTTCCTCTCCCAGCAGCCGGGGCTGGGCTGGGCTGCAACGTTCCCAACTCTCAGGCAGGGCTGGCTCTAATTTTTTTGCCGCCCCAAGCAAAAAAAAAGAGTGCCGCCCTCCATAGCGCCGCCATAACACACGCCCTCAGCACCGCGACGCCACCCCACCTCCGCAGAGCACTGCGTAGCCGAACACCCCGCCCCCCCGCGAAGCGCCGCCGAACACAACCCCCTCCCGCGGAGCGCCGCCGAATACCCCCCCCCGTAGAGCGCTGCCGAACACACCCCACCCCCGCGGAGTGCCACACCGCCGTACCCCTCAGCCCCCCGAGGAGCGCCACGCATCCAAACACCCCCCTCCCGCAGAGCGCCGCCAAACACTCACCCCCCACGGAGCGCCACCGACCCCGCCAGCCCCCCGTGGAGCGCTGCGTAGCCGAACCCCCCCCCCAGCGGAGCGCCGCCAAATGCCGTGCCGTCAAACCCCCCCACCGAGCGCCACCGAACACCCCCCCCCCCCCCGCGGAGCGCCGCGCCGTGCTGCTGAACCCTCCCACCGCCACACATATCTCCCACCGAGCGCCGCGCCGCCAAACACTCCACTGCTGAGCCGCGCTGCCAAACAGCGCCCCCGCCCCCGTGGAGCGCCCCGCCGTGCCGCCACCCCCCCCCCCCCCGGAGCACTGCTGCCGAATCCCACCCCCCAGTGTCCCCTACACGCCCAGCCGAAACAAAAACAACCCACCCCACCCCCAGCGACCAAACTCCCCCCCCAAAAAAATCCCCACCACCCCAAGATCGGCCGCCCCTTACCAGGTGCCACCCCAAGCACGTGCTTGGTCGGCTGGTGCCTGGAGCTGGCCCTGCTTTCAGGGGCTGAGTGCGAGTCCCGGGCTTTGGGCACCAACAGGAGGAGCTGCCGTGATAGTGGGAGAAGCGCCTCTGACGCCGTGATGTTCAGGGCTGGGCCTGCGGGCAGAGCCCTGTGCGAGAGCCCCGGGGCTGAGGGCACAGACCTGCCCTGCTCTCCCCGCGTGTCTGACCCCATAGCAGAGAGGGTGCCAGGGCAGGGCACGGGGGACCTCAGCAGAGGAGAGGGCGGCGGGAGGCAGAGGAGTGTTGCTGCTGGGTGCAGACAGTAACAGGCAGTGGCTGGCAGTTCCCCTGCCTTACGGGGAGGAGGGGGGAAGTGGAGTCTCCATCGGAGCAACCAGCAGGAGCCGGGCATTACAGGCTGACTTTTCTACCTGGGATGCTCACACCCGTTGGCCGGGGAGTCAAAAGCCGGATGTAAAAACATGCTCTGATTTGTTTTCTTTTTAGAAGAAGGAACCCACCAGCCTCACTGTTCCTTCTCCCACCTCTGGTGAATACTGGGTCAGCAGCACGGACAAGCCAGTCTGCTGCCTTGCTTCAGGGCTCAGTTTCTTCTTCAGCAGAGGAGAAAGGAACCATGGAACAGCAACGTAACGTCACAGTCTCGTTCCCCACCTGTCCTGTGGGGTCTTCTGGCCTTTAGAGCTACTGGTCAGGGCCTCCCCCAGTCTGCGGGGGGGCACAGGGCCTGCTGGCCTCCTCGCAGCCTCTGCTGAGGCTACAGGAGAGAGGCCTCTTCAGTTTGCAGAAAGAAAGAAATCTCTGGGGTGAGCACACAGCAGATGTCTGTTTTCCCAGGGCCAGATGCTGCCACCTTGTCACTGGAAGGGCCCGTGTGACCTCTGACCACAGATGAGGGAGGACGCCCAGCCTAGCTAGACAGATTCTTTCGTGCCATGGCTGGGGACAGAAGCCTGCAGCCAAAGCTCACACTGCAGGAAACAACCTGCAGAGGCCTTTCATCTCCCCAGGGTCAGACGTCACCACTAGGAGAATGTGAGCGCCGGAGCACTGGGGGAGCTGGGCTGAGATGGCATCCCAGGGCACAACCACCTGTGTCAAGTCCATTCAGATTCCATGCTCAGCAAAGATGCAGGGAGCTATGCGTTCAGGAGAGGCGCTGGTCAGAATTTGCCAATGGAACTGTTTTTCCATCAGAAATTGCCAGCTTGTCAAAATCCAAACGTTTCGTGGGAACACGTCGATTTGGACAAATCTTCAGACAGAAAGCAGGCAGGTTTTGCACGGAAAGCTGCTTGGCTCCCTGCCAGCTCGCCCGCCTGCCCACCTGCTTGACAGGTTGATGGGGGGCCTGGGCTTCCAGGCTGCTGAGAGAAGCCCTGGATCCCAAGATCCCAGGGTCCCCTGGGGTAGGGCTGCGGGGCTCTGGGTGCTATTTAAAAAGTCCAGGGCTCCCGCTGCCTCTACCACCCCGGCCCTTTAAATAGCCACTGGAGCCACGCTGCTTCCCCAGGGCTCCCGCGGCTATTTAAAGGGCCGGGGCAGTAGAAGCAGGGGAGCCCTGGGCCCTTTAAATAGCCCCCAGAGCCCTGGGATAGCGGGGGACTCGGGGGCTATTTAAAGGGCCGGGGCTCCAGCTGCCTCTGCTGCACCCCGTCCCCGCACCAGCCCCGCACCCCCTGCCCTGCCCGCAGCCAGCCCCGTCTCCAGACAGCCCTGCATCCCGTGTCCGCAGCCAACCCCTGCTGCACCCCTATCTTACCTACAGCCCCGCCCCCCTGTTCTGCCCGCACCAGCCCCGCCCCCCTGCCCTGCCTGCTGCCAGCCCTGCACCCCCTGCCCACAGCCAGCTTCTGCCGCACCCCCTGCCCTGTCTCCAGGCAACCCCTGCCGCACCCCCCTGCGGCCCTGCCCAAAGCCAGCCAGCCCCACACACCCCTGTCTCCAGCCAGCCCTGCACCCCTTGCCCTGCCTGCAGCCAGACCCTACCTCCAGTGAGCCCCTACCCTGCCTCCAGCCAGCCCCATGTACACTGGTGCCCTGCAGTTCCCAGGGCAGTAACCCTGCACACCTGCTTCAATGAGGGGGGCAGGGAGCAGCTGGGACCCACACATGTGCACACCACTAGGGTGACCAGACAGCAAGTGTGAAAAATCGGGACAGGGGGATAATAGGATCCTATAAGAAAAAGACCCAAAAATCGGGACTGTCCCTATAAAATCAGGACATCTGGTCACCCTAGCACACCCCCAGGGCGTGGCGGGGACCCACACATGTGAAACGGAGCTCATTAATAACCGATCAACAGCATATATGATGCAATGTACATAATATATAATTTTATTATTTATATAGTTATGGAAAGTAAATAATACATGGAAGAAATGAAAGGCTTTTTTTTACATTATTTTTTTTTGTTAGTCATCCCTGCCGGGGCCCCACCAAAAATGTTCGAATTGGGCCCCGCCCTTCCTAAAGCCGGCCCTGTTGGGGGGTGGTCTGTAAGTGAGGACTGGCCTGCCTCCGAAGGTCTGTGAGAGTGAGGGATCATTTTCCAGGATAGGTTGTAGATCGTGGATAATGCGCTGGCGAGGTTTTAGCTGGGGGCTGTATGTGATGGCCAGTGGTGTTCTGTTATTGTCCTTGTTGGGCCTGTCCTGTAGTAGGTGATTTCTGGGTACCCGTCTTGCTCTTTCAATCTGTTTCCTCACTTCCCCAGGTGGGTATTGTAGTTTTACGAATTTAAATCGAATTAACCCTGCACCCGTCCGCACAACGAAGCCATTTAATTCGAAATAAAGGGCTCTTTAAATCGATTTCTGTACTCCACCCCGACGAGCGGAGTAGCGCCAAAATCGATTTTATCATTTCAAATTAGAGTTAGTGTAGCCGCAATTCGATGGTATTGGCCTCCGAGAGCTATCCCACAGTGCACCATTGTGACCGCTCTGGACAGCAATCTGAACTCGGATGCACTGGCCAGGTAAACAGGAAAAGCCCCGCGAACATTTGAATTTCATTTCCTGTTTGCCCAGTATGGAGAGCACAGGTGACCACAGATAGCTCATCAGCACAGGTAACCATGCAGGCCGATAATCGAAAAAGAGCACCAGCATGGACCGTACGGGAGGTACTGGATCTGATCGCTATATGGGGAGAGGATTCGGTGCTAGCAGAACTTCGTTCAAAAAGACGAAATGCAAAAACTTTTGAAAAAATCTCCAAGGGCATGATGGAGAGAGGCCACAATAGGGACTCAGATCAGTGCCGCATGAAAGTCAAGGAGCTCAGACAAGCCTATCAAAAAACAAAGGAGGCAAACGGTCGCTCCGGGTCAGAGCCGCGGACATGCCGCTTCTACGACGAGCTGCATGCGGTTCTAGGGGGGGCCGCCACCACTACCCCACCTCTGACCGTGGATTCCGAGGGGGGGATCATCTCATCAGCTACACCTGAGGATTCTGCGGACGGGGAAGAGGAGGAGGAGGAGGACGAGCTTGCAGAGAGCACCGAGCACTCCGTTCTCCCCAACAGCCAGGATCTTTTTCTCAGCCTGACTGAAGTACCCTCCCAACCCAGTATCCAAGACCACGACCCCATGGAAGGGACCTCAGGTGAGTTTACCTTTTAAAATATAAAACTTGTTTTAAAAGCAAGGGTTTTTAATGATTACTTTGCCCTGAGGACTTGGGATGCATTCGCGGCCAGTACAGCTACTGGAAAAGTCTCTTAATGTGTCTGGGGATGGAGTGGAAATCCTCCAGGGACATCTCCATGAAGCTGTCCTGGAGATACTCCAAAAGCCTTGCCACAAGGTTTCTGGGCAATGCAGCGTTATTCCGTCCTCCATGGTAGGACACTTGACCGCGCCTTGCTTGCAGCAAGTAATCTGGTATCAATGCATGACAAAGCCTGGCAGCGTATGGTCCCGGTGTTTGCTGGCATTCAAGCAACATCCGTTCTTTATCTTACTGTGTAATCCTCAGGAGAGTGATATCGCTCATGGTAACCTGGTTGAAATACGGGAATTTAATTAAGGGGACAGAGGTGGCAGTTCCTACTGGGCTGTTTGCCTGTGGCTGAAAAGAAATCCTTCCCTGCAGTTACCCAAGTGCAGGGGGTGTGTGGGGGGGAATTGGCCCAGAGCTTTTCGTGTTTGGCTAGCAGGGATCTTCCCTGATACCAGCCATGTGGTGGGGGGAGGGGTAAAGCGATCATCCCAGAGAATTCATGGCGGGGTGGGAGGTGTTTGGTTCCTGCAGGGATCTTCCCTGATACCAGCCACGCGGTGCGGGGAGGGATAAAGCGATCATCCAGAGAATTGGATGGGGGCGGGGGGTTAGTTTTTCTGCTGCTGAATGTTAACAGGAAAACCGCAGCACTCAACGGGCTTTGCTTGGTATATGGGAAAGGAGGGCGCAGAAGCCGAAAGACAATGGCTTACCATGGCCGCATGCAAGCCGAATTCTGTTGCCCGGACCAGCGTCTGTGATCTTTAGCAGCAAAGCCACAGGCACTCAATATTAAGAGGCAAAATGCGACCTTGCACAGAAATCACATGTGCTATGTAATGTGAACAGTGTTGTTCACTGTGAAAGAGTATAAGCATTGTTCTGCAAAATGTATCTTTTTAAAAAATTCTCTCCTTTTTTCCCTCCCTTCAGCTGCTGCAAATTCTTCAAGCCTCCCTCCTCTGTCCCGAAGGCTATCACAGATAAGGCGTCGGAAAAAGAAGACGCGAGACGAGATGTTCGCAGAAATCATGGAATCCACCCGCAGTGACAGAGCTCATCTGAATGAGTGGAAGGACACGGTTTCAAAGTATAGGAAAGAAGACAGTGAACGTGAGGACAGGAGGGACCAACGTGAGGAGAGGAGAGACGCTCGAGATGAGAGGTGGTGGCAGGAAGATCAGAGGAGGCAGGATGCAACACTGGGGCTGCTGCGTGAGCAAACAGACATGCTCCGGCGTCTGGTGGAGCTTCAGGAACGGCAGCAGGATAACAGAGTGCCGCTACAGCCCCTGTATAACCCCCCTCCCCCCTCACCATGTTCCATAGCTTCCTCACCCAGACGTGTAAGAACGCGGGGGGGGGGGGGGGGGAGGCTCCGTACACCTTCCCATTCCACCCCAGTGGACAGCCCAAGCAAAAGGCTGTCATTTTTTTAACCTTTTTTTAGTGGCCTTTTCCTTCCCCCCGATCCTCCTCCCAAACCCCACCCATGTTCCCTCTCTCTTTTTATAATGTATTAATAAAGAATAAATGATTTTTAAACAATAGTGACTTTAATTGGTTTTAAAGCAAGCTGGGGGAAGGGGGAGGGTGGGTTCCTTACAGAGAATGAGTCAATAAAGGTGGCGGGTTTTCATGAAGGAGAAACAAACAGATATTTCACACTGTAGCCTGGCCAGTCATGAAACTGGTTTTCAAAGCTTCTCTGATGCACAGAGCTTCCTGGTGTGCTCTTCTAATCGCCCTGGTGTCTGGCTGCACGTAATCAGCAGCCAGGCGATTTGCCTCAGCCTCCCACCCCGCCATAAAGGTCTCGCCCTTACTTTCACAGAGACTGTGGAGCACACAGCAAGCAGAAATAACAATGGGGAGATTGATTTGGCTGAGGTCTGAGCGAGTCAGTAACGATGGCCAGCGACCTTTTAAACAGCCAAATGCACATTCTACCACCATTCTGCACTTGCTCAGCCTGTAGTTGAACAGCTCCTGACTCCTGTCCAGGCTGCCTGTGTATGGCTTCATGAGCCATGGCATTAAGGGGTAGGCTGGGTCGCCAAGAATAACTATTGGCATTTCAACATCCCCGACGGTTATTTTCTGGGCCGGAAAGTAAGTCCCTTGCTGCAGCCCTTTAAACAGAGTAGTGTTCCTGAAGACGCGAGCGTCATGAACCCTTCCCGCCCAGCCCGCGTTGATGTTAGTGAAACGTCCCTTGTGATCCACAAGTGCTTGCAGCACCATTGAAAAGTACCCCTTGCGGTTTATGTAGTGGGTACCCTAGTGGTACCCTAGTGCTCCGGTGACAAGATAGGGATATGGGTTCCATCTATTGCCCCACCACAGTTAGGGAATCCCATTGCAGCAAAGCCATCCACTATGGCCTGCACATTTCCCAGAGTCACTACCTTTCGTAACAACACCTGAGTGATTGCTTTGGCTACTTGCATCACAGCAGCCCCCACAGTAGATTTGCCCACTCCAAATTGATTCCCGAGTGACCGGTAGCTGTCTGGCGTTGCAAGCTTCCACAGGGCTATCGCCACTCGCTTCTTAACTGTGAGGGCTGCTCTCATCTTGGTATTCTGGCGCTTCAGGGCAGGGGACAGCAAGTCACAAAGTTCCATGACAGTGCCCTTACGCATGCGAAAGTTCCGCAGCCACTGGGAATCATCCCACACCTGCAACACTATGCGGTCCCACCAGTCTGTGCTTGTTTCCCTTGCCCAGAATTGGCGTTCCAAGGATAGAACCTGCCCCATTAAGAACATGATCTCCAAAGCACCGGGGCCCGCGGTTAGAAGAATTCTGTGTCCGTGTCCATGTCCATGTTCTCATCACGCTTGTCGCTGTGCTGCCGCCGCCGCTGTCTCCTTGCCTCGTTTTTCTGGTCCTGGCTCAGCATAAACTCCACAAGAACGCGCGGGGTGTTTTCAATGTTCATGACTGCTGTCTTGAGCTGAGCGGGCTCCATGCTTGCTGTGGTATGGAGTCTGCATTGTTCACCCAGGAAAAAAGGCACGAAATGGTTGTCTGCCGTCCGTTGCTTTCATGCAGGGAGGGAGGGAGGGGTGAGGCTGTACCCAGAACCACCTGCGACAATGTTTTTTGTCCCATCAGGCACTGGGATCTCAACCCAGAATTCCAATGGGCGGGGGAGACTGCGGGAACTATGGGATAGCTACCCACAGTGCAACGCTCCAGAAATCGACGCTAGCCCCGGAACATGGACGCACACCGCTGAATTAATGTGCTTAGTGTGGCCGCATACATTCGACTTTATACAATCTGTTTCCCAAATTCGAATTATATAAATTCGGATTAATCCCGTAGTGTAGACATACCCTTATAGTTAGAAAGCTTTCCTAATATCTAATCTAAATCTCCCTTGCTGCAGATTTAGCCCATTACTACTTGTCCTGCCTTTGGTGGACATGGTTATGCTTCTACCTAAGGACTGTTCAACCTCTGTGAATACAAGAATCAAAATCCAAGTAACTGCTTCTGATGACCAACTCCTTCCCCTCCAACCCATTGACTTTATCGTGGTCGGTAGCTTTGGCACAGCTTTCTTTCTCTTCTCTTTAGGTCATTCCAAATGAAACTGTTCAATGGCAGGTGCATAATTGATGCTTCCTTTTATTAGTACATAGAGGCTGAAATATATTTCTGTTAAAAATCTGAAGAATGACATTCACAGAGTGTTAAATGATTGACACTCCAAATGGAACTCAGCACAGCAATTATTTGCCTATGCTAAGATTTATCGCTTTCTTTTGTAGTAATGCTGTCAATTGTGTACCTCCCACCCATGGAAAATCTTATTTCCTGAAGGAAGCATTTTAGTAGCCTGTAACTTCTTGTGAAAAGATGCAATACTGTATAGGAAGCAGATGAAATATAGGTAGATTAGAATAAGCAGATGTGGAAATATTAAACCATTTCTCAAGTGCCTCCTGTTTTACGTGCACAGCGTTACAGAAGTATTAAGTTCTTGTTTTGGTTCACTTAAATGTTTGGGTAAGTGGACACTTAAAACACTGCAGCTGTGCTGATGCAGTGCTTAAGTGAAGAAACTCCTATGCCAACGGGAGAGCTTCTCCCATCAGCTTAGTTAATCCACCTCCCCAAGACGTGATAGCTGTGTTGATGGGAGAAGCTCTCCCGTTGACATGACGCTGTCTACACAGGGGATTAGGTCGATGTAACTGCATTGCTCAGTGTGGATTTTTCACACCCCTGAGCAACATAGTTACACCAATATAGGTCTGTAGTGTAGACCCGACCTTTATTTCCAGAAAGTAATATTGTACTATGGCTAACACATTTTCCCCTTCATCTGGATGTTGTCTTGGAGACCACCCTGGCAACAATCAGAGTCTTAGAGGCAATCCAAAGAAACTCCCCGCTTGTCTGCTGAGGAGCAAGCCAAATTCCAGCTGGACAACACTCTGGGTGGCACGTCGGAGGTGATCCATCGCAAGGCGCTGCAGAGGATATATGCTGACAAAGCGGCCGACATCATAGACGGGCTGAGGAAAAATTCATTTGTTGCCGTTCCTATTGTGTTGAAATGGTACTTCCCAGGTTTCGGCATTATTACTTGTGTTTGAGTAAAACTCATCGTGTGCTAGGCACTATCCAAACGTATAATACACACAGAGGCTCCAGTTGAGGAAAGCATACAGTCTGAGAAATGCAGATGCTTTTTATGTTCTAATAAGTGGTTGCGTTTCATAGTACCCAGCTACTATTGTGTCTAGTAAAGCCAAAACATCACTGGCCCTGCTGGCAGGATAAGGATTTTTTATTTTTCCTACCCAAGATAGGGCAGTCTTGAGTTCAAAAATCAAGCTGGGGTGGGGTTCTGTATTGTCAGTTTTGGACACAACTGAGTTTGATCCCATTATAAATCCCATCTGTGAAAGTGAAAAAGACTTTGAAGTGTAGAGTCTGTATTGGATTCAGGTTCCAACTCAAAAATTACTGTGTTCTACTGCCAGCCTCCTGGTCAGAAAAAGGAAGTGAGTGCACAATATTGAGGGAAGAAGGAGGATCTGGGGAACTACAGGCCAGTCAGCCTCACCTCAGTCCCTGGAAAAATCATGGAGCAGGTCCTCAAGGAATCAATTATGAAACATTTAGAGGAGAGGAAAGTGATCAGGAACAGTCAGCATGGATTCACGAAGGGGAAGTCGTGCCTGACTAACCTAATTGCCTTCTATGATGAGATAACTGGCTCTGTGGATGAGGGGAAAGCAGTGGATGTGTTATTCCTTGACTTTAGCAAAGCTTTTGATACGGTCTCCCACAGTATTCTTGCCGCCAAGTTAAAGAAGTATGGGCTGGATGAATGGACTGTAAGGTGGATAGAAAGCTGGCTAGATCGTCGGGCTCAACGGGTAGTGATCAATGGCTCCATGTCTAGTTGGCAGCCGGTTTCAAGCGGAGTGCCCCAAGGGTCGGTCCTGGGGCCGGTTTTGTTTAATAACTTTATTAATGATCTGGAGGATGGTGTGGACTGCACTCTCAGCAAGTTTGCAGATGACACTAAACTAGGAGGCGTGGTAGATACACTAGAGGGTAGAGATTGGATACAGAGGGACCTAGACAAATTAGAGGACTGGGCCGAAAAAAACCTGATGAGGTTCAACAAGGACAAGTGCAAAGTCCTGCACTTAGGACGGAAGAATCCCATGCACTGCTACAGACTAGGGAACGAATGGCTAGGTAGCAGTTCTGCAGAAAAGGACCTAGGGGTCACAGTGGACGAGAAGCTGGATATGAGTCAACAGTGTGCTCTTGTTGCCAAGAAGGCTAACGGCATTTTGGGCTGTATAAGTAGGGGCATTGCCAGGAGATCGAGGAACGTGATCGTTCCCCTTTATTCGACATTGGTGAGGCCTCATCTGGAATACTGTGTCCAGTTTTGGGCCCCACACTACAAGAAGGATGTGGAAAAATTGGAAAGAGTCCAGCGGAGGGCAACAAAAATGATTAGGGGTCTGGAGCACATGACTTATGAGGAGAGGCTGAGGGAACTGGGATTGTTTTTTCTCCAGAAGAGAAGAATGATGGGGGATTTGATAGCAGCCTTCAACTACCTGAAGGGGGGTTCCAAAGAGGATGGAGCTCGGCTGTTCTCAGTGGTGGCAGATGACAGAACAAGGAGCAATGGTCTCAAGTTGCAGTGCGGGAGGTCCAGGTTGGATATCAGGAAAAACTATTTCACTAGGAGGGTGGTGAAATACTGGAATGCATTACCTAGGGAGGTGGTGGAGTCTCCTTCCTTGGAGGTTTTTAAGGCTCGGCTTGACAAAGCCCTGGCTGGGATGATTTAGCTGGGAATTGGTCCTGCTTTGAGCAGGGGGTTGGACTAGATGACCTCTTGAGGTCCCTTCCAACTCTGATATTCTATGTTTCTATGATTCTATGAGGGGGGGCCAGAGACCACTCTCTTGAATAATAGTTATAACGGGCAATTTCAACTCCCCACATATAAAATGTCAACCTCTGGAGAAGGTGAGGAGAAGGAGTTTTTCAATATTTTAAATGATTGCTTCTTGTAATAGCTAGTCTGTAGCTACACAAGAGGAGAGGTTATTGATTTAGCCCTGAATAACACTTAGATTCTGAATCAAGAAATAACTATGGTCAAACCATTGAGTGGTAGCGATCACAATATATATCAGTCCAGCATCCTTGGTGGAAGGGATCATACCAAAAATTAGTACTGTGATATGAGACGTAGGAAAGTGGAAGCTAAGTCAAAAATTGGACACTTTTACAATCTTTAAAGCATAGGTTCCTGATCTATAGACTACAGGTCGTCAATGTGGTCTTGAATAGAAAGAGAGGTGGTTGACAGAATCTTCTTATACAGCCTCAATCTCTGCTATGAATTGAAGCAAATATGCCATTACTGTATATTGAAAAACTAACAAATCCCCCACCTAGCTGGAATTCTGTGTAGTGGTCACCCTATCTCAAGAAGGACATCTCAGTAATAAAGGACTCAGAAATGAGCATGGGGGGGAAGATGAGGCATGGGAAGACTGTGAGAAGTGATTGATGGTAATGAGACTGTTTAGGTTTGAGAGATAGTGGTATCAGAGGCATTTTTACAGAGGTATACAAAATCTGATTGCTGCTGCTATTTACCTTTTCATATACGGACAAGGGGATATGAAAATGTGAAAATGAAAGGCAGGAAATGTAAAATTGATGAAAGGAAGTTCTCTTCTCTAGTACCATCTGTGTAGGACGTTTTCTCTTGTGTCTTAGAACCTTAGCACAAGACTTTCCGAACTTCCTTAGCTCTTCCTTTTTTTACCCTTGAGGGCAGCCATGGTAGAGTGGAATAAGAGCCAACCCCCTAGTGGTTACCACGTGTCACTCTTGAGTTTAAGTGCTGTCTTCCACCCAGTTCCTTGTTGAGCATGGTCAGTGAGCTGTAAAGAGAAGGTGGAAATTGAACTACAGTATTCAAAGAATGTGCGGAATGTGCCCCTACTAAACCGGCTGAAGGGGATAGTCCATAAATGAATGGAAACTAACCTTTGTGTTCTTTATAGCTTCTCTGTCCTCCTGGCTGGTTCTGGATTTACACAGCAAGAGGCTACAACAGCATTTTGATGGAACCGTGTCATCATACTTTTCCACTTTCCCGTTACATCTCTAACAATGTAGAACAAAGGATAATTAGAAATGAAAGTAATTCCCTTTAGCATTGTAGTTGCAGATTGTCAGATCTTTATTATGGCGGCTCCCCAATGTCCCCGTCAGAATTGGGGCCCCGTTATACAAATGCAGAAAGAGAACTCATGTCCGGAAGGACTTGCTTTTATGTTGCATCATGTTGAGGACATCTGCAGTCTCTAGCAGGTTCTCTACTGAGGCAGGGCATAATGTGAGAACTAGACGTAAAGAAACAAGAGATGAAAGGAGAGGGGTAAGACTATGAGAAGGTGCTCTTAGACACCAGGGTATGGATATGGTATGAAAACTAGATTAGAGGAGGGATATAGGTTTGCGAAGGGACTGCCAAGTAAGAGGTACTTCTGGGATCTGTGTGCTTCTAGACTCCTGGAATGTTCAGCAATTATATCTCTGCAAAGTTCCCATGTCTTGTCAAAAGTATGTAGGCTGCCTAGATGTAAATTGTGATTCCTTAATCCTCAGTGAAGAGAAAGAGCTGTTTTTTCCATTATGTCAAGATGTGAGAGGTCGAGGGTTGTCTGATTCCCAACTTGTGGTGTTTTTCCTTTAAACATGATCAAGTTGGTTACAGTGCACTCTTTGTGAAGTGACAGAATGGACTTCTTTCTTCTAGGCTAGGTATAAGCTGGCTGAGAGGTTCAGAGTTTTGTGTATGCCTGTGTTGCATGGGGTGAAAAGAATATCTAGTTACAGGACCATAACAAGTATCAGAGAAGTTTGAGAGCTCTGAAATGTCTGGCAAGTGGTTAAATCCATGTATTAAATAAATTATGGGATGTCACAGATACCAGGGACTCTTTGGGGCAGCTGGTTACAACAGTTGAGATTTCTGTTATTTGTAACTTCTCACAAAGCAGAATTCTGGGATATTGACAATGAACCCAGACCCAGTCCTGGGACTCTGTAGGAGGTATACGGGGGGGGGGAAAAAAGTTTGGTTTATGTTCTGTTGAATGCCCTCATCATCACCCTGCTTAGTGGGGTATAGCCATGCATTTGTGGCCTATTTAACCTTCTGTAAAATAACATAGCCACAAAACCAATCTAAAGATTCATGGCCATTCCTGGAGAATTTTGCTATGCACGTTGTACCTCATTTGAAGTCCTTCTGAAACTTTCTGCTGTTTCAGTGGGCAATGGGCACTGAGCAGAAGCCTTACTGCCTCCAGCTTGTCTGGTCTAGGTTTTTATCCTACACCCATCAATGTGGTATCTTAGCATCTCGCAGCTTCTGTTTTGTTTTTTGTTGCTGCTAAGGTTAAAGATGAAAGAGGAAGAGTGGCGAGAAGCCCAGAGAGGATTCAACAAGGTCTGGAGGGAGCAGAATGAGAAACATTACCTGAAATCCCTGGATCACCAGGGCATCAGCTTCAAACAGAATGACACCAAGGCCCTGTATGCAATATGTGTAGGCCCTTGACACCAGAACTTGGGTTGTTGTGATGGATAATGTGAACTCTGGCCCTTCCCCCATAGGGTTTGGGGTTGTAATGAAAGAGGAAATCCAGTTCACTGGCAGTGCTTTGTACAAGGGTCTTAAAGACGTGGTAAGTTGCATATGTGAGACTCACCCATGCTCTGTGTATTTTGTCTTCCTCCCTCAGAGGCAAGAGCAGGCATCAGAAGATAATGCTGGAGTACCCATAGGCCCACACCTGTCACTAGCCTGAGGACAGGCAAATCCTGGAGGATGCTGCTTCTCTTTATCATCCACCACGTGAAACAGCAGACAGGAATTCAGAAAGAGGACAAGTACAAAATCAAGCAGATCATGTACCATTTCATTCCGGATATGCTGTTTGCTGGGTGGTGCGAGCTCTCAGACGTGGAGGAGGAAATGGATGTGGATGAAGCCACTGGGGCTGCGAAAAAGCACAACGGAGTTGGGGGCAGCCTCCCTAAAGCCAAGCTGCTGTTCAGCAACACAGCGGCCCAGAAGCTATGGGGGGGGGGGAGGGGCGGAGGGGGGATGAAGTGTACAACCTCTTCTATGTCAACAACAACTGGTACATCTTCATGCGGCTTCACCAAATCCTATGCTTGCTGCTGCTGAGGATTTGCACCCAGGCTGAGCGGCAAATCGAAGAGGAGAACCGGAAAAGGGAATGGGAGCGGGAAGTGCTAGGCATAAAATGAGACAAGAATGACAGCCCAGTGTGTGGATCTGGTACTTGATCTGTTTCCTGGTGTCTTGAGGAATCTGTGTTCCTCCCTCTCACCTGCCTTTAGGTCTTGTCTCTGTAAAATCCAGTACCTGCATTTTGGTAGTTTCCAAAATGTGAAATATAAGGATGCTGGTGGGTACTGAATGTAGCACAGCATGTTATCAAGGAGGAGATCTCTAGACCTGACCCTGGGGCTTGGAACATCCTACTTCATGGGGCTGTGGGGGAGAGGCGTGGTATTTTGTATTGCTTTAACACTCCTTGCCAGCTGAATTTCTTAATTTTGGGTTGCGCTATTTTTCTACCTCATGAATTTACAAGTTACAGGATAAAAATCTTCTCTTGCCCCAAGCTTGTTATAAAATATCTCAGAGGAGGAGTCAGCCCCTGGCAATTGACAAAGGAGTCAGTTTTGGCTCTGGTATTAAAAAGTGTGTCTCCTTTTAAACTGGTGTTCAAATGATTTACCGACTAAAGAAAGCAGGGCAGGCCAAACCCAAGTAAGTCCAGGCAGTCCTATGTAGACCAGTAAAGAGCCTCCTTGATCTTCCATTTTCTGTTACAATGTTCATGTAATCTGAGTGGTCTCAGCAAATATATGTATTTAGAATTCTCCAAGGGCTGGTTTCCTTAGTGGTGATAATGCTACAGTACTAAACTGCCTATGGCTGCCTGTTTCCGGCCAGCTAAAACCGGAGTAAAGTAGCTAATTTGGATTGAAGCAAAGGAGGAAGTGTGGACAGTCTTTGTTGGCCTTGAGGGATGCAGAGGTGTTTGAACCTATAACAATTAAAAACAAACAGAAAACACAGAGAACTTTTCAAATTCCCTTTAAATTGGCATTGTTCCTTAACCAGTATTTTTAAAAACTTTATTTTCATCTTCCCTTGATGCCTATACCGCAGTGATGAGTGTTAGTTCAAAACTGGGTGTACCCTGAATGGCTTTTTTCATTTTCCTCCCCCTTTTACTATGT
This sequence comes from Chrysemys picta bellii, assembly GCF_011386835.1. Classification (NCBI taxonomy): domain Eukaryota; kingdom Metazoa; phylum Chordata; order Testudines; family Emydidae; genus Chrysemys; species Chrysemys picta. The sequence continues at coordinate 122,488 of NW_027052722.1, forward strand.
TTCTGCTACAGCCCACAAAACCTTTTAGAAGCTACATTAGCACATTCAGCTTGGAAAGGCGGTAACTGTCTGTGTAGCTTGCTCTGGATAAGGTGCTGGAGAAACAGGAGACCTGGGTTCTAGTTCGAGCTCTGCTACTTAGTTACTATGTGACCTCAGGCAAGTTGCTTCCCCCAACCCCCTTGGTCTCTGTTTTACATTCTTCAAGGCGGGGCCTAATTGGTTGTGTGTCTGAATGGTGGCAAGCACAGAGGGGTCGCAGATATAGTTTGGGACCTCTGGGTGCTAGTGAAATACAAGTTAATAATAATGTGCAATGCGTATATTTCATAAGAGCCTTAGGACATATCTGCGTTCATATCTTTTTGGTGAGGTCTCTGCTTTAATGGTGTGCATAATGTTGTTTTGGTAGCAAGAACCTCTTTAGTTCTCTTTAGTTCTGAGAATTTTACCACCTCTGCCCTCCTCCGTGAGGCCTCTGACGGGTTACAGACCTGGCATTAATTTGAAAAGCTCTCATTTAAAGTCTTACAACGTTGTTCCTCATTTTATTGACCATTCTGGTAATTCATCAATTTGTCTGAGACCTTCAACATGTGGCCCTTTTGCTCCCAGAACTCATAGTGGGCCTGTAGGAACTGCCTTTGAGGGGTGTTACAATGTAGTTCATGTTACACCTTCTCTTCCTCTAGTGGATATTGATGTGGAGGATTACTACCCAGCTTTCAGAGGGGTAGCCGTGTTAGTCTGTATCAGTAAAAACAAGGAGGAGTCCTTGTGGCACCTTAGAGACTAACACATTTATTTGGGCATAAGCTTTTGTGGGCTATAACCCACTTCATCAGATGCATGGAGTGGAAAATACAGTAAGCAGGTATAAATATACAGCACATGAAAAGATGGGAGTTGCCTTACCAAGTGCAGACTGTCCTCCACTGTCCAAGAGATGCCTAGTGTCAGGTGGGACCACATTTGAAGTGTTCTCTTGCTCTTAGAAAACCTGAAGCATTTGTAAACACAAGGACCAAAACTGTAAGGACTCTTGGAAAAGGTTCTGTATTTCTTTTGAATAACAACTTGCTTCTGGATTTCACACACGCTGGCTGGCTCTTGAAGCTGGTATATTTGTGGTTTTCAGCTGCTTGTTGTCACTTGAACTCTGTAAGCCCAAGTGTCGACTCTCACATGCTGGCTACCTCGATGATCCAATTTCTATGGAGAATTGTTAAGCACAAATTAGAGTATAAAGACAGGGCTAAAAACAAGTTCTTAATTTCAGTTTTGACAGGAAATCGGCAGTCAACCGGCTCTTTATTTAAATTTGGGAATATAATTAATATTTAGAATTTGATTTAATTATTTTTAATTTCCCCTCCACAAACAACCAACTAATCAACCTTTGGATTTGGTGTAGCGATTCCATGGCAAGAGAACTGCCTAACAAGCCCTTCCTGCGTACCTCGATGGTCTAAATCTTTGCCAGCTGTCAGGCATTTCCTTCATAATGCTCACTTAAAGGTTATTAATCCGTACTTACTTTGTATGTGTAACTGTACTTTGCCAGCATCATTATTTATTTTAAAGGACACAATGTTTTCCAATGGGTGTAGTAGTAATTCACAGTAGAAGAGGCTACTATGTTCATAACCTAAATAATTGTTTTTTAGTTTTAAAACTTAGATGGCTAGAATTTTTTTTTTGCTGTGGTTTGACCAGGCAGAGGTTTGAAGCAGGAATTTTGAAGGGTATGTTCATTTCTAATCTGCATTGATGGACATATTCTTTAGCTGGTTCTGAGACTTGCGTGGTGCATAGTGGAGAAGAACTGGAAATCTGACCAATTCTGCCACAGCGTATATGTATGCAGGGGAGATAAAATAGTTTCTCATCAATTATAGCTTTTGACATAAGTGTTTGCATGCAAACATGTAAGTCTAGAAGTGCAGGCAAATGATGAAGGCTCAGCCTGGCTTGTTTTGATTAATGTCAAACTCTGCTTGTTGCCACATGGAGAAGTTTATTTTGGAGATTTTCTTAGTGTTCTCTTTTGTCTACGGCCTGACTGCAGAAGGCAGGTTGTCCATAGTGCACACTAGTGCAAAGCCCTCTGACTGACTTGGGTTGGGGAGAGGGGGCTACTGCAGTATACAGTGCACCAAGTCCAGAGGCATTTAAAACCACTTCACTAACTCCTCTTCTCTGTGTCCTTCCTGCTCCCAGCTTCAGCACACAGTGAGTGATGAGATCTGCCTGCAGGTGACAGAGCTTTACCTGTCGGAGAATAGCAACGGAGCTACCGGAGGCCTGCTGTCCTCACAGTCATCTCGGGCCCTTGTGGAGGCCAAGTACCAGCGCAAAGCCGAGCAGCCCATGTCAGACGAGAACTGTTTCAAGGTAAAAACCATATCTGCCTGCAGTGACGCTTGGAGGAGGACTCCTGGAGGAGCTTGCTGAGAGAGGAGGGGAAGTACGAAAGCTCGCTGAGAAAGGAGAATGGGCTCAGCTTTTCATTTTACGTAACTCTCCAAATATCCCAAGGACCTCTGGACACCTGTGTGCTCCGCAGCTCTCCTAGAGCTTGAGAGGGCGACCTGATTGTGCATTCTAGCCTGGTGGAGCTGCCGAGTACCTGCTCTGTGACTGTCGGTCTTAATATAGCCCTTGGCGGGGCTTGCATCCATCCAGACAGGAACTGTAGAACGAACAGGAAAAACAGAAGAATATTTCTATAAAGAGTTCCTCGGAAATGGGACATTTGCAAGGAAGATGGAAAAATACGTATCCTGAAGGAAAGCTGGGATTTGTCCCTGTATTTCTCAGTGTCCCAAAGCCAGAGTAATACTGTATTGAGTGATTGCTGCCACTAGGCTTTTAATCTCTGTCTCTCCCTCCCTCCCGTGGGGTGGGTCACTGACGCTTTCCGCCTTTTTCTCCATCTCATCCATTGTAGACTGTAACGGTCTCTTACTAATATTTGTCACCTCTGCGTTAAATAAACCTGACTCTCAGTTCAAATCAAATTCATACTTCTCGTCGCTGTGAAATCAGAAGTGGCCGGGCCCATCTTGAACTAGTGAAATTCATTGATAATGGCTTTGATATTTATAGGGCATCTCTGTGTTCCCGATGAGAGTCTCAAAATAAGCAGGGAAGCAAAGAATTGAAACTGCACAAATTGATCAGAAAACAGCATGCTGCTAAAAGGGGTCCAGCTCCTTGCTTTGCCTTTATAAACATCCCAATTTCGAGCAAACTCTGTGGGTAACAGAGAGATTTTTTGTGATCGTTAATAAAATACCAACTGTTCACTGCAGCAATTCATGCTTTTTTCTTCCACCTCTCTTTAAGTATGTCATGGTTCTCTATCCAGGAATTCTCTTCTGCCCATATATGTAGAATAATTTCTTTATCCTTTTACACTCTGTTAGATTAGCTCCTTAGTGATCTAGAACTTTCCACTCATTGTCAAAACTCCTTCTGTGTTCAGATTGTGTAACTGGGGCTAGTATCCTACCGTTGTTCCCAGCAGAGTGGAAGGCACAGTATTATGCTGGAGAGTTGCATAAAGTTTATTATCAGAGGGGTAGCCGTGTTAGTCTGAATCTGTAAAAAGCAACAGAGGGTCCTGTGGCACCTTTGAGACTAACAGAAGTACTGGGAGCATAAGCTTTCGTGGGTAAGAACCTCACTTCTTCAGATGCAAGAAGTGAGGTTCTTACCCACGAAAGCTTATGCTCCCAGTACTTCTGTTAGTCTCAAAGGTGCCACAGGACCCTCTGTTGCTTTTTATAAAGTTTATTGGATTTATTTTTCTGAATAATTGGTTACTAAGTCTCCTTCCGCATTCTGCTTTGTAGCTGATGTTCATTCAGAGCAGAGGCCAGGTCCAATTAACCATCGAGCTGCTGGACACCGAAGAGGAGAACTCGGATGACTCCGTAGAGGCAGAGGTAAGAGCCGATTGTCCTTGGCGTTCAGCTGCAGCTATTAAGAATGTAAAGTTTAAATGGGGGTATAACTGGATGAAGATGGCAGAGCTGTCAGTGTTTCAGATGCTATAGTTTATGACCTGCTTCTCGTCCTACAGGACACATTCATTCTGTGACACAGTGCACTCAGTGAATTGGGTTGAACAAGCCTTGTTGGCATCTCTTATTAAGAATTTAAAAAACCAGACAGTGCAGGTGCATATAGGGGGAGCATTGGCCTGCTAAACCCAGGGTTGTGAGCTCAATCCTTGAGGGGGCCACTTAAGGGTCTGGGGCAACAATCAGTACTTGGTCCTGCTAGTGAAGGCAGGGGGCTGGACTCAATGACCTTTCAGGGTCCCTTCCAGTTCTGTGATCTAGGTATATCCATCCATGGGGGGAGAGTGAGTGGGACCTGTGTGAAATATATGGAGTCTCCAAAGGTTGCTTTTCTTTCATCCACTTCCAACCAAACCCCTTCAGAGTTGGGTTTGAATTGTTTGATTTGGCAGATGTTGGTTAACCCCTTGTGTTCTGTGCCCAATTTCAGCGTTGGTCAGACTACGTAGAGCGGTACGTCAACTCTGATTCTACCTCTCCCGAACTTCGGGAACACCTGGCCCAGAAGCCGGTTTTCCTGCCAAGGTGAGTGAACAAGCTGTGGCTGTGAAAAGTGACACACAGACCACAAGTACCCATGTCAGCAGAGGGAGAAAATCTTACTCCTTCACAGTGTTGGCTATTGCAGTCTCTTGTTTGTTTTTAGTACTCTGCCACTTTAGAAGACATTAACCTGGGAGTAGCATATAGAGACACAGTGCTGCTGTTTATTCCAAGAGCCCACCCTGGGCTCCTGCTCTCCAGTGACTGAGAGAGAGCATAGTCCACAGGCTGCAGAGAGGTCAGGGTTTGGGGAGTCACCAGCCCCGTTTTTTTTTTTGGCAATCCTGCCTTTGCTTCCAATAGCCCTCTAGCTGAGTGCAGAAGGTGCTGAGTCAGTGCTTTTCACTAGCAGGAAGTTGGTTGCAAAACAGCTTTGAAAGGCCCTCACTCTCTGTAAACAGCTGAGATCAGTGGGTTGGCTTATGGTAGACACATGAGCCTAACTGACTTTAATTTGTGACCATTCCACTCTGAGCAATACTTTGGGTTCCGAAGGGCTGGCCTGGAGCCACCAGATATGCCCAGCCTAGTGGACAGAGGATGAGCACTAATCCCAGCAGGGATTCTCTGGTTTACAGGAACCTGAGGCGGATCCGTAAGTGTCAGCGTGGTCGGGAGCAGCAGGAGAAGGAAGGGAAGGAGGGAAACAGTAAGAAGTCCATGGAGAATGTGGAGAGCTTGGACAAGCTGGAGTGTAAATTCAAACTGAACTCCTATAAGATGGTGCACGTCAGGGGTCGGCAACCTCTGGCACACGGCTCGCCAGGGTAAGCACCCTGGGGCCGGGCCAGTTTGTTTACCTGCTGCGTCGGCAGGTTTGGCCGATCGCGGCTCCCGCTGGCCGCGGTTCGCCGCTCCAGGCCAATGGGGGCGGCGGGAAGCCGCGGCCAGCACATGCCTTGGCCCGTGCCACTTCCCACAGCCCCCATTGGCCTGGGACGGCGAACCACGGCCAGTGGGAGCCGCGATCAGCCGAACCTGCCGACGCAGCAGGTAAACAAACTGGCCCGGCCGCCAGGGTGCTTACCCTGGCGAGCCGCGTGCCAGAGATTTCCGACCCCTGGTGTACATGATCAAATCGGAGGATTACATGTACAGAAGGACTGCTCTGCTACGTGCTCAGCAGGTAGGAGTTGAGTGAAAGGAATGGGATGAGCAGCTGGTGTTTCCCTGAACCTCTTGCTCCCAAAGGGCATCTGGGGAGAGTCAGATAAAGTGTCCGGGGTGGGGGAGGGAGGGGTTGTTCTCCTGTAACATTTAGTAGTCTTCATATTGCTTTGAGGACTGGACACGACATAGTTTAGTCCACTGGACGCTGTAAACTTCCTCTGAATGTTCCTGAGATGTAACCCTTCCTTTCCTCCCCCTCCATTTCCCAAACTCTCCTGTTAGAGTAGACAGCTCTTAGCATCCTTTTACTCGTAGGTTTCTTGCCTAGGGGCACCTCACATTGGTTGCTAATCCCCCTTGTTAGGGTGGGCCTAAAAAAGGGGATAGCAAAGAACTGAAATGCTGAAAAACTGACCCGTGTTCTGACATAGCCCTCCAAGCTCATCTCATCAAGGAGCTGTGCCTCGACACTGCAGTCACTGAGAATGGGAGTCTAGGGTTGCTCCCGGGCAGCGGAGCACTGCAAACGAATATACCAGCTGCTTGAAAGTGCTGGGTGTGGGACTAGGATAGCCGCAGTGATGTCATAATTACAGAAAGGTCCAAGGTGGATAAAAATTGGAAGACTTTTTTAAATATTAAATAAAATTCCTTTTTAAAATTTTTTGTTACTTATAAGTTTTTCTTTTTTAAAAATGAGCCAGTTTAAAATGAAATCAGAATTTAATACAAAATATGTTGAGGCCTAAACTTAGAAGATTATAATAAGAGAAATAAATATGCTGAATCCATGACCCTCTCTTAAAAAACAAAAAACAAAACCACCATTTTCTAACATACTAAAAGTGTTTGGTTAATAAGAATCTGAAAATATAGTTATGGTGTACACTTCTAGGTAGCAAACAAATGTACCAAATCTACTGTAAAGTGTCTATTTAGTTGTAAGTCAAGGTGTTTTAATGGGTATATCAACTAATGAGTGCATCTTTCTTTAGAAAACAGCTGAAATACAAATGCTGATTTAAATCAGTCCACCCTGGAAATGTCACAATGCATATTTTCCCAGGACTCAGAAGTTCAGGTTCTAACAGAATAGCACAGCTATGGGAATATGTGTAGTAGTTACTGGGACTGACTACTGTAATTAAGTCAGTGTTAAACTTAACTAACTCTTTCTTAAATTACTCATAACTCAGATTCCTTTTTGGTTTGAAATTTCTTAGGCTCTGTTTCGGTCCAAAAATAACTTTATTTTAGTGGGGGTGCCGTGTGCATGCGCGCATGTGCTGTGAGAGGTTGGGAACAAATATATCCGTCTCAGCACTCCCCTCTTCTATTCCAGCTGGAATTCTTGCACGCACGTGAGACTGTTTCTGTATTGTTTTGTATAAACCCCTGCATTGAAGGCTGAACACAGTCTTGCATCACCTGACACTGCCATTAATCAGGGAAAAGATATGAGAAGCTTAGCATTATTGCAGCGTTAGGGTGTTGTGGAAGCAAAGAAAGAACTGACAAGAAGGGGATGCAATACATGACAGTTCGTTAGCAAGAGTCAGGCTAACTGTAACCCTGGTAACGCGAGATTTATAGAAGCGAAGATTGTGTGAGGCGGGTGAGAAAGAACTGTGTAAGAAGTCATTATGACCTAGTATAGATAAGGTGTAGAAGACCTTGTGTAAATAAAGTATAGAAAATATTGTATGTTGGCAAGAGTCAAAACAAGTAAAGAAATAAAATATCAAGATGGCCTATGTATAAACAAAATGCAACTGTTGCTCATTATTGTCTGTAACAAAAGGTATAAATGCTTGCTGTAATTGTTTACCTGTTGAGAGACCTGCTTAGCTCTCTCCCTCTGCGCAATTGTGCGAGTTAATAAAGCATCTGACTTGCTATACCTAAACAAATAGTGAGAACTCTGTTTTTCTCCGACAATTTGGGGGCTCGTCCGGGATGGCAACGCCCGCAGAGGCACCGGTAGCTGCTACGGATCGTTCCCCTTTGAACCCCATGGCGCCACAATAGAAGTAGGAGACCTTTTGAAATCTCTATTGGAGTGTCGGAGGAGGACTGTCCGTGGGGCCATCTGTCCCTGTTGGGCTCACGCCATCCGAACTTATTGACTGTGCAGCAAGGTCAGATGCTGAGCGGCTTAGGGGAATTGTTGCCGCCCCCTGTATGCATATGCGAGGTGCATAGGTATGCACCGGTGTTGAGGGGTTGTTACCGCCTCAGGAGGGGTTTTTACCGCCTCGAGTAATGCATCGAAGTACTTAGTAATAGTACCTGAAAGTACTTGAGAATAGTACCTAAAATAAAGCCTTGGTGTGTGTGTGTGTGTTTGTGTGTGTGTGTACACCAGTGTGAATTGAGTGTTACCGGAAGACGCCCAGAGTACTCTGCGAAGTCTTTTGGCTCGTGACCAGAACTACTCTAATGCAAGCCCGGTAACTAGAGGATCTTTTAAGAGATCCGACCCACGGTGGGCTAACTCGGCCTGGCATCGTCCGGCGAGGAGGCTACCTAGGTCTAGGAGTGTGTGAACCCATCTTCCCTCCCCTTTTCCTCTCCATGTGAGCCACTGACAGTCTGATCATCTCACTGGATGCAACAGAGTAAGCGGTGCCATCTCTCTGAAACTAGCCGACGCTCTTTGCTGAAGGGAGGTGTAGGAGGGTCGTGGCCATCCTCGTTAGTCTCTCCTGTGTGAATACCCTGTAAAGAGAGATCCTTAGTTTATGTGCCGCTAGCGCGGACAGGGCATCCTCCTCCCTGTGTGTGTGATTGGAAAATGAGTGGGGGACAGTCTAAAGATTCCCTCTCACCCACTAAAGGTACCCCAGCTTATTTCATGTACATACATTATAGTACTAAAACCTGCAAGTATTTAAAAAATTGAAATCATTACACGCGTAAAAATTCATCTAAACAATGCCCACTAGAAAGTACCTTCAATCTAAATAAAATCATACATCTCAGAGGAGCTTTTAATCACCAAAAAGCCTCTGACACACAATGGGAGCAATTTGTCTATTGAAAAAAAGAACGAGTTAATTTAAAATTCAGCTTAGTCCAGAGATAAAGAGAAAGTTAATCTGCGTTCAAAGTCAAGAATCAATGCAAACCAAGCTAAGTACAAAGAAAAACTGCTTTCAGCCCCAGCTAACTGTGAAAAAATATAGACATAGTCAAACCAAAAGCAATACAAGTTACAGTGCTGAAATTACATTTGCAAAGCTTAACTGTCCAGTGAGATCCAACAGTCTGCCTTTGCGACCCTGGAGCTGGCGTGGTTTGGGGAAGCTGAAGAAGCCACAGGCAGCCGGCCTGGACTAGAATCACTGAAAAAACGCCCCAGGAGACCTCAGGGTGTAAAAGAACTGCCCTCCCAAGAGAGGAAGCAAGTTGGAGATTGCACAGCACCTTCTCTGAACGTTATACACAGACGTGGCCAGTCTGGACGTACGTGTGTGAGTATGAAAGTGTGCCTACTCTCAGCCGCAGTAAGTCTGAGAACCAAAAAAAGATTTAGCATTCCTCTTTCCACCCCGGCTGACCGGGAAGAGTGTCAGGTGGATCTACCCCAGTCGTAGCAGGACTGGGCAATAAAAAAGTTAAAAAAAAAAGTTGTGTACTTGATAACTAAAATTAAGCAATTAAGAGCATAGATCATGAACCAGG
>NW_027052722.1:132412-157206 GCF_011386835.1 Chrysemys picta bellii
CCATTGGGTAGGATGCCTTCAGAGTAGGTCTCCTGCTGTCTGCTCTCCCCATTTTTCAGCCAGGTCACGGTGATGTCCCGGGGGTAGAATCCACTGACCTTACAGGAGAGGGTGGTGAGGCCGTCATGAGATGACCTGTCGCTCACTCTAGCTGTTAGGCACACTGGGAAAAAGAAGAAACTCAAGTGAGGTGTTTTCAAGCTCTAATCCAGGCAGCATTTTCTAGAGCTTTGCAGCATGAAATTCTGAGACCCGAGCAGTGGGAGAGGATGAGAATCCATGAGACAGAATCCCTCTGATGAGAGAGAACCATCATGTTAGAGGATTTCTGTGCCGAATTCACAGCATCAGCAACGGTGAATCCTGAATCCAGGTCCCTGACCTGGCCTCTGCTCCAAACCACAGAGACACAAATACCTTGACAGGCTTCACTAAACTCCAGATACAGGTGTCAATCACACACTAGGTTTGTACCCATCTCCTCTCAGTCCCTGGATTTGAAAGAGAGGAGAATCTTGCCCTGGCCAGGGAGCAAAAACTGGACTGAATAAACTGACCAATTAGAGATGGAAAGGGCCAATTAAACAAAAAGTGACACACAGTGCTAAATTGCCCCTCAAACGAGCTAATATGAATTGGCTAATTTCTTGTAGGTTGTTACCAAATCTATTTACCCCAATATTACGGATTTCAAAAGGAATTATGCTAATGTTGAAAAATCAGTTTCCCAGCCCCCTGGCACTGAAATACACATTACAATGCTGTGTATGGATTTTTCTTGTTGGCATTTGTAAAGATGGCAAAGGACAAGATAATGTTCTGCTGAGGTTTGTGAGAGAAATAAGCAATTAGTATAATTGTTGCAAAAAACTGGGTAGAAATTTCAAGTAACCTTGAACAGCAAGTGCAAACTGTTTGGGAAGGGAAAGATCAGGGTGTGTAATGATGCTAACTAATCTGGGAAATGTGTGTATATGGTAACAGACAAGGTACATAAACGGGTAATAGTGAGTTAACATTTTGAAGCAGACTGTCCTCCTGAGTTGGAGTGTTAAAGCATTTAACCTCTTCCCTTCTATGTTTGTGATTAATCTTTAACTAAAAAGCTTTGGTAATAAATTTGAGTGTGATTATCTGGTGTCTTACTGATAAAAGAATCGAAAAGTAAGTATGAAAGTGTTGCAGCAAAGGTAGGTCTTGAGGGGGAAATCTTTAAGGACAAGGGGAGCCTTCTTCCAGGTTAGTATGGGGAGGGCAATTCCACATGTAGGGAATGGCATGGAAGGAAGCACATAAATGACTGTAGGAGAAGTTTGGCAACAAGGACAAAGCTACCATCATTGATGGAACACGGGCTGGGGGCAACACAAGAAATATGATGGTACAGACAGTGAATGGGGAAGAATTACATGGTGAATGAAGCTGGTGTCCATAGAAGTGGCACTTCCATAATTAAGCAGAGTGCTCTAACATGCACAAGCACAGGCAGATTGCCTTGATAACGGCTGTGTCACATCAGAGGAAGAGGTAGAATTTGTGATGTGAAGTTGCGCTCATTTGGTCAAGTGGCTCTGGAGATGCAGCTTCTCTACAGTGAACTGCTTTTAACATTTTCAATTTCTTATCTTTTTTTCCAGCAGAACTGATGGGGAAGGGGTTGTTTCCCCACCTATCCCTGGTGCAAGGTTCGCTGAATATCCCCCTACCCACCTGCTCCAGTTTGGAACTGGGGCTGGGGAATGGAGATGTAGCCAGTAGTGTCCCTCTAGGTGGGGCTTGTCTCCCGCCTTACCTTTCCTCTGTAGAGTCTCCTTCCCGTACTCTAGAGCACTCCTTAGCCAGGAAATACAATTCCCCTCCACGTAGCGTTTCCACTGCTGGTTGTCATTTACTTCAGCCTCCCATCTCCTCTTGGTGATCTGAGCCCCAATATCTGCTGCTACCCAAGTCATGGTCTCCTTATCGAAGGTAAGAAAGTCTCGTCCGTCATATGAATCCTGGTAAAACCCCTGAATGCTGTTGTCTTCCCGGAGATCACAGCCGTATATCGTCTGGATGATGTGAAACCCTGAAACACAGCTGAGGGTCAGAAGCAGTCTCTCTCTGAAAATCTCACCAAGAGCCCACTGCAGGTAGCCCAGTGGTTCTTCTTGCTACTGGGCCCTCCCTCCCCTGAGAAATGGGGTTCCCACTTATGCTGTTGGGTCCTACACCCTCCCAGCTCCTTTCAGGGGGGAACCCAAACCCGCAGGGGGCGCCCTCTCCATCTGTTGGGTCTTGTACACTAAAGAGCCCCCACTGCAGAGAGCTCACAACCTTCAAGGAGTACCTCACTGCTGCTTGTTCTTGTATGTTCCCTGCAGGGGGAGCAGGGTGGCACAACCCCAAAGGGAGTACTCCGGATATTGCAGGGATCTATCCCCTCCAGCTCTCTTCTGCTTTCTGAGGATCCCCCCCAGTTCTTGTAGTCAGGGTCATTCTGGAGAAGAGAGGGAGTTCAGGGTGTCTGTACCCCACTCTCTTCTGCTCTGGTTGTATTAACTTTGCAGGATCCTCAGGGTCACTTGGTCCCCCACCTCCGTCATTGACAGTACCCCCATTCCCCTGTGAGGAGGGGGTACAGGTCTGTCCCCCACACTAACCTCTGCTCTGGTTTAATGACCTCAAAGAATGCCCAGGGTCACTCTGTTTCCCTGCCCCATCTTCTCCGTGCCCCCAACTCAGTCTAGGAATGGCAAAGAACCAACTTCATATGCTTGGCCTCTTTTTCACATGGCCACTGTCTCAAGGTGATTCCCTGTGAGGATCAGGCCACTGACAGCCCTTAGTTCAGCTAGCCACCATTTTCCTACAGCCAGGCTAATCTTCACAACAACGGCCCCCATCTCGCACACAACCAAGAGCAGACTCAGTTAATGGAGCCACCCCTGGGCTGATAGGAGGCAGGGAGGGAGACTGGGGGGAGGGAAGGGGGATGGGGACAGGAAGGAGAATTTAGGGGAGCAGGAGAGAGGCTGTGGTGAACAGAGAACAGCGTGGGGATCACGAGGAAGACTGAAAGTGGGGAAAGGATCAGACCCCTAGCTTGGCAAACTGGGTAGAATGTTGGGGCACAAAAATAACTCACACAGGGTCCCAAATATTTTCACCCCTCCCTCACCCTGCATTAGATACATCGAGGTAAATGCCAAGATTTTCAGCAATGACTAGTGATTTTGGGTGCCTAACTGAGACCCTTTAAAGGGGCCTGATCAGAAAGTGGGAGCACCCGGCCTCTGAACATCAGACACCCAAAAATCACTAATCACTTGTTACTTTTAATGTTTTCCACAACAGCTACAGAAAGGTTAGTAACCATTTTTTCTTCTTCAACTGTTTGCACATGTCCCTTCCACGTTCGGGGACTCCCAAGCAATACCGTAAGAGGTGGGCTCGGAGTTCATGGACACATGGATTACAATACTGCCCAACCAAACCCAGTGTCATCTCTCACTTGGTGGGTAATGGCGTAGTTGGAAGAAAAAGTATGTATTGACGCCCAGGTCGCTGCTCTGCAAATGTCCTGGATCAGGCCTGGGCCATGAACGCCACTGAGGAAGCTTGTGCTCTCACAGAATGGGCCGCAAGGAAGGCAGGTGGTGGGACACCTGCCTGCTCGTAGCACATGTGAATGCACAATGTAATCCACAATGAAATTCTCTGAGCCAAAAGGGGTAGGGTTTTCATCCTATCAGAGCGGTGTGGATTTATGGATCAGCTTAGGACACCTGCCTAACATCCAGAGGGTGGAGATGTCATTCCTCCCTATTCTTGTGCGAGTTGAGGAAGGGAATGGGCAGGAAAATACCCTGATTACTATGAAACTCCAAGATTACCTTTGGGAGGAACACAGGGTGGGGGCAACATTGTACCTTGTCGCAGTAGCGTAGCCGGGTTGGGGGGGAGCAGGGGGAGCGGCCGCTCCCCCACTGAGCAGAAGCTGTGCCTTTTTTGTGCTCCGACGCCTTTTGCTCCTGCGCTACTGACTGAGTGGAGCATTTTTATTGCTCCCGGCGCCTTTTTTTCTCCCGACACTTTTTGCTCCCGGTGCCTTTTTTAGCTCCGCTCCCTGTGCTCTTAACCTGGCTACGCCACTGCCTTGTCGTTAAAGAACACTGTATATGGAGGTTTTACATAAGAGCTCTAATCTCCGAGCCCCTCCTGACTGAGGTAATTGCTACCAGAAAGGCGACCTTCTAGGAAAGGTCCAACAGAGGGCACAATGCTTGAGCCTCAAAGGGAGGCCCCGTGAGCTCTGACATGACCAGGTTTAAGTCCCCCAGGGGGATGTTGTCAAGGCTGATTCCCCACTCTGGCATTTCGAGTGCAGAAGGTGGGAGCGTGCAAGGACTCGAAAAATTAATACTGGCCACTCCAGGCTGGTAATGCTGCCACCACCCAAGTGAAAATCTGCCTTTTGCCAATCCAGAAGAACTCTCTTGGGAAGTTTTTCAGGGGCCCCTTGGCTTTTCCACCCCTTCTTTGGGAAAGCCAAGAAAGGAAACAAAAGAAAAGGAGAACCCAGCGGTTGTAGTGGCTGATTAATATATGCACAACCTCTTTACCTCATAAGACACAGAAATCCAGTCATGTTCTTACAAAAAGGAAACTTTATTTAAAAAAAGAAAGAAAACACCCTTGGAAAACTTAGGTTATTGCTAGATCTTAAAAGAGCAACTGCAAGGATTAATCACCAAGAGTAGCTTTCTTGGGATCCAGTTTAAAGGTTACAACAAAACAAAAGCACGTGGGGTTAGCACACAGGAATCCACAAGTCATAAAAAGAGATCAGCCTAATGGTGTCTACCTGAACATTTCTTGTTCTACTAATGTCATAAAAATAAAGGGACGGGGGAGAGTGTCTGATGCAGTGCTATACAATCCTCTTACCAGTAAAGGGTTAAGAAATTCAGGTAGCCAGACTGACACCTGACCTGGCTGGCATCTGACCAATAAGGGGACAAGACACTTTCAAATCTTGGGAGGGGGGAAGACTTTGTGTATGGCTCTTTGTCTGAGTCAGAGTGATCTTGGGAGACAAGCAGTCCCTGCAGAAAATCAATCTCCTCAACCAGTCATCTTCTCACCAAACCTCACTTTTCTAAAGTAAGTTTAGTCAGCATTGCGAGTAGGTTTCTGTTTGTTTTGCTTGGTGAGCTTTCCCTGTGTTAGAGGGAGGGGTTATTCCTGTTTTTTCTGTAACTTTAAGGTTTTGTCCAGAGGGGGAATCCCTCTGAGTTTGGAAATTGAGTACCCTGTAAAATAGTTATCATCCTGATTTTACAGAGATGATTTTACCTTCTTTGTTTTAATAAAATCCTTCTTTTAAGAACCTGACTGTTTTCTATGGTTTTAAAACCCCGGGAGTGGGTTTTTAGATCACTGTGTAACCAATTGGTTAGATTATTCTCAAGCTTCCCAGGAAAGGGGGTGTACGGGCTTGAGAGGGTATTTTGGGGGGGAAGGGGAACTTCAAATGGTTCCTTTCGTGGATTCCTGTTTAAAACACTTGATGGTGGCAGTGAGAGAAGCATTTCTCAGGGTGCAGGGAATTTTGTACCTTGGGGGTTTTAACCTAAGCTGGTAGAAAAAGCTTAGGAGCTCTTCATGCGGGTCCCCACATCTTTACCCTAGAGTTTAGAGTGGGGAGGGAACCCTGACAACTTCCATATCGGTGGTTCCAAATGAGTAGTTTCTAGGTATGATCCTGATGATTTTTCATACCTGGCCCAGAGCTTTTTACGGCATAAGTACTGCCCTGTCCCTCTGCAGCCGAGAGAGCAAAAGACCCACACACCCAGCACTTTTTCCCAATTTGAGAGGGTACAGCT
The DNA here is from genome assembly GCF_011386835.1 of Chrysemys picta bellii. Lineage (NCBI taxonomy): Eukaryota > Metazoa > Chordata > Testudines > Emydidae > Chrysemys > Chrysemys picta. Next base: position 138,283 of record NW_027052722.1, read on the forward strand.
TCCTTACTGGTTCCCCTGGTCAGGTGCCAACTCATTTTAAGATTACCTCTTAACTCTTTACAGGTAAGGCAGTTAGGGTACAGCTGCTAAGGAGGATTCTATAGCTACTGAATGGTTGGGGTGCTACCCCCCCTCATTTATCACAGATGGGTTCCCAGATTTGTGGGTACAGCCTTTCAAAGCCCTCGAGGAAGGGAATGGACATTTCATGTGAAAAACCTGACTGACCACCCAGCAGGGGTAGAATGCGGAGATCGCTCCTAGGTGTACCTTAACAGATGAAATCGCTAGACCTGGCTGTTCCCAGACGGTTCTGGAGTATCTGCTTCATCTGAAAGATGACTCAGTGGGTGAGGAGGCAGGGGTGCCGGAACAGGGGGACCAAGGGGCCATGGCCCTGCCACATTAGCAGCAGGTGAGAGCGGGGAGAGGGGAAGGGGAGGAGTGGGCAGAGCCTGAGAAGAAGTGAAGCGGGGGGAGGGGAATTGGGGAAGAGGCAGAGTCACAGTTTCAGCACCGGTAGCCCTCCCCACTCATAGGGAGATTCTGGCACCCCGGTGAGAGGCCTTGCAGGGTAGACCAAATGGAGAAACGCTTCCACTTGGTAAGTAGCTCTGGTAATCGGATTCCTACTGCCTAGCAAAACCTAGCAGACCTGCTCCGAACAGGCCAGTTCTGCAGGTTTAAACATGGACCCGTCAGGCAGATGGAGCATTTGGCCGCAATCTTGCGAGATCAGGTCCAGAAGGGGAGGGAGCGGCATTGGAGTTGCTACTGACAGGTCTAGAAATAAGCCACACTAGTGCTGATGTGGCCAGGTTGAGGCTATGAGAATAATCTTCGCTCTTGATCTTCAGCAAGATCTTGTGCACAAAAGGAATTGGGGGGAGAGGGGAAAGGCGCAGAACAGGTGATTTCTCCAAGGGAGTAAGACGACATCTGTGAGTGAGCCCAGGTTGCAGTCACGCAGACAGCAGAACGGCTGACATTTCCTGTTCTGTCTGGTCATGAACAGGTCTACAAGGGGAGTACCCACCACTGGAAAATGGTCCTTGCTATGTTGGGGCATAGGGACCATTCATGGTGAGAAGATCTGAGTTGCCAGCTTGTTCTGGGCTCCCGAAAGGGGAGAAGCTTTGAGGTGGATTGAGTGCTTTATGAAGAACTCCCACAAGCAAATGGCCTCCTGACACCGTGGGGAGAAGAGCAGGCCGCTCTCTGCCTGTTGATGTAAAACATGGCTGCCATATTGTCTGTAAGAACTTGCACCACTTTGCTTGCAATGGTGGGTAACAACACCTGACATGCTAGGCCAACCGCTCTGAGCTCTCTGACGTTTATCCATAGCAAGAGTTGCTGCTGGGACCACTGACCTTGTGTTGTGAGGTGCCAAAGATGGGCAGGCACTGTGAGCACCAAGTCCAAATGATGGCTGTTTGGCTGGTACACTGAGGCCAGCTAAGCCTGTAGGGGTCTGAGGTGCAACCTCGCATACCACACCTCGTATAGGCATGTGACCCAACAGCCTGAGTGGGCCTTGACCTGTGACGACACTAACTGGAAGTGGGCTCCTGGGAGGAAGGCTCTGGCCTGGGTAGAATCGAGCAACGCTCCGATAAACACTATCCTCTGAGCCGGGAGGAGTGCTGGCTTCTGCTCGTTTATCAGCAGGCCCAGTGCTCGAAAGGTTGTTTGGACGAGGTGGATGCTGGCTTTCACCTGGGATTGGACTGGTCATAGACCAGCCAGTCACTGAGGTACAGATACACATGCACCCCTCACCTTCTCAGGAAGGCTGCCACTATTACCAGCATTTCATAAAGACCCATTAGGCTGCTGACAGGCTGAACGGGAGGATGGTAAACTGGCAATGAGTCTGGTTCACAACGATCCCGAGAAACCTTCTGTGGCCTCGGAAAATAGAGGTGTGGAAATAGGCATCTTTCAAATTGAGGGTGGCGTCCCAGTCCCCTACATCCAGGGAAGGAATGATGGAGACAATGCACAACTTCAGTCTTTGAGATGTTGCAGGTCTAGAATGGGTCAGAGACCCACTTTGGCACTCAGGATTAAGGATCGTGACGTTGCACTCCACATACTTTATGGAAATATGATTATGAATGTGAATATGATGTAACTGGAATATGCTTTATGCAAAACATCTCTTGTATGATGTCATTAGAAAGCTTGTAATCTACTGAGTGTGTTCATCCTATTTGTTTTCATGTATTATTTCTATGTCTGGAATTGGGGAAATATGAAACTTGTATCACTGTTGTAGTCACACCAGGTGAGGGCCGTCAATGGGGCATTGGGAACTTGATGGCTCCCATTGATTAGGGCAATTGATGGTAAATGATTTATTTACCTGAAAGCCTTCCTGTGTAAAAGGGGGCCAACCAAGGAGGAATGGAGACTTGACCATGTCACCTGGTAGTGAAATCCATCTTAAATCTGGTACTTTTCCATTTAGCAAGAGGGGCAGGGACCCAGAAAGAGAAAAGATTCCCACCTTGTGCCAAGGTTATAAAAGGGGGTGCCAGTCATGAGAAAACCCCTGCTTATCAAATGAGATGTCTGCTGGATCTAACAAAGACTGTACCAGGGGAAAGGATTGCGCCCGGACTAGGAAAGAGTCCAGTCTGTGAAGTAAACTTATTGGAACATCTTTGAGGATGATATATTTCCTGTAATCAGTTTCTTAATGTATCAGGCTTAGACTTGAGTGTTTTGTTTCAATTTGCTCTGTTACTTACTTTGTTCTGTCTATTACTTGAAATCACTTAAATCCTATTTTCTATACTTAATAAAATCACTTTTGTTTATTAATAAACCCAGAGTAAGTGATTAATACCTGGGGGAGCAAACAGTTGTGCATATCTCTCGATCAGTGTTATAGAGGGTGGACAATTTATGAATTTATCCTGTATAAGCTTTATACAGAGTAAAAGGGATTTATTTGGGGTTTGGGCTCCCAAAAAGGTTGAATACTGAGTGCTGGGAAAGTCCCTGTTAACTGAGAAGCCCCTGGGCTGAGTGAATCTGTTTCTGTGGCCCAACCTCTGTGTCTGTGCTGGAGGTGACTGGTGTGTCTAACTCAGCAAGACGGGAGTGGAGGGAAACCTGTTCGGGTAGGAGGGTTGTTCTCAGTGGTATCCCAGGACATGGAGTGACAGTCTCAAGGGGAGTCTCTGTGACCAAACCCGTCACAACTTCAGCCTGGCCTCCCTGTCCTTTTTCAGATGTGGACTGAACTGGTGGAAGAGCTGACAGCAATCCGCAATAGGAGTCTCATCCAAGCACTTTAGACAGCTGGAGTGCAGGTCGCTCAAAGGCATGGGCTTGCCACAGGAGGCACCGGGTTTGAAGCCCGGAGACCGAGACATGCCCAGTTTCAGGAGCAGAAGAAACTCTGCTAGAAGAGTCCAACTAACTATTTATATCAGTGGTGTCCAATACGTTCGCCCCTAGCCACAGGTGGCTAATAGGCTATTGAATTGTGGCTAATGCATGTGGCTTTTTTTTAAATGTAGCTAATAAGAAAAATTCAAAACCATAAGTGTGGCTAGCATCGAATTTCTATTGGACGCTGCTGATTTATACCAATCAACTAAAGTCAAAAAGTGAGAAAACAACTGAGGTGAAAAGGGATGGAGTAACGAGAGAACCACTGAGAATCTGGAGAGATGCAGGGCGGCTGGTCACAGACACGCAGAGATCCCAAGACAGGTGCCCGAGAGGAGTGGGGTGGGTCAGCCCTCCCCACCCACCCCTCTTCTCCTCCGTGCTGCACTCCACAGGGATAAGCAGGGTGGGGCATGTGACGAACTGGGACTGTTCTTAATGTGGTCTATGAATGCTGACAGGGGAGTGTGGCTAGGATAGTCGGCAATGGGGGGATGGGACACTGACCAACGGAGAATACCTGAGCATGTAACATGAGAACCCAGGAAGGGGTTAGAGGCCAGGTGAGACCTTTGCCTGGGAAACTGAACAAAGGCTGTGGGAGGGGTCGCTGAAGGAGAGTCTCGGAAGCTGGCTGGTAAGCAGAGAGGGCTCTGACCTCCCAAGGGGGCTGGGGTGCCTGAGGACCACAAGATGGACCTAACTGAGGGGTATCCTGTGGTCTGTGCCTGCAAGACCTGTCTTGGACTGTGTCCCTGTCATCTAAATAAACCTTCCGCTTTACTGGCTGACTAAGAGTCATGGTGAATCGCAGGAAGCCGGGGGTGCAGGGCCCTGAGTTCCCCCACACTCCGGGACAGGGCACCGATGAGGTCTCAGAGGGACCAGACCCCGAATTCCCCCATGTGCGGGTTGGGGGCAGACACAGCTAGAGAGAACACTTGGTGGTCAAGATGCAGGATTCAGGACAGTCTCTGGCGATCTGGCAGCCCCAGGACGGGGGGAGGAAGAGGGGTAAATGGGGGGAGGAGGGCAGGAGGGACAGTGGTTTCGGGAGGGGGCAGTGGGAACAGAACAGCAGCTCCCCAGCGCAGGCGAGCGGAGCCCCTCTCTCAGCACTGGGGAGGCCGGTGTCCGTGTGAACAGGTCAGGCTGGACAGGCTCAGCAGCAGGGGACCAATGGGTGAGACTAGTCAGGAGAGGGTTAAACTAGCTACAGAGGGGGCGGGCTGGGGGGCAGACACTTGGCAACCCTCCACGCTGTCGCTTAGTCCTGGGGCAGGGCCACCAGAAACCCAGGTGTCCAGGGCAGGACAGGAATTAGTTCTCATTGCTGCTGTCAGTGCTGGGAGCCAGGAGGGATTGGAGGTGCTACAACAAGGGGCTGGGGACACTCCTGGGTGAGCACCAATGCGACAGGCCAGTACCACTGACACGGGGGAAACAGGGATTGTCACTCGCGAGTCCCCTGTCAGGAAGGGAGGAGCAATTACGTCAGAGAGACCCTCACCGGCCAGGGACAGTTCAGCAGCGCCAGGCACTGAACGCTTATGGATCATTCCCGTGCTAAGTGAGACAGCACAATCGGGGGCCTGGCCAGGTGACTACAGCCCCCCACATCAGGGACTGAGCAGGAAGAACGGCTCTGTACACGTCTATCGATAGTGTGCAGGGGAACCTGCCTGACTCCGGGGGCTCCGTGCTGGGTTTGTGCTGCCAGGAGTAAGGCAGCCCGGGAGTCTCTGCATGTTGCAAAAAGAACAGGAGTACTTGTGGCACCTTAGAGACTAACAAATTTAGCTGTAGTCCACGAAAGCTTATGCTCTAATAAATTTGCTAGTCTCTAAGGTGCCACAAGTACTCCTGTTCTTTTTGCGGATACAGACTAACACGGCTGCTACTCTGAAATCTGCACGTTGCAGGGGCTGATTCTCTCACTAACTCTCCAGCCCAAGTTGATGACACTCTGCAGAGTCTGACCTGAGATAAACTCACTCTGGAAATAAGACAAAGTGAACAATGAAGGAGGCTCACTGGTGAGCAGCTTCTCCCCAGGGCTGGGGTGAATGCAGCACTGCCTGCTCTTGTGACTTTACTGTGCGTTTCATGATAGTGGGTGGTTTTAATAAATCCCCAGTTCCTGGACTCATGGGATTAGGGGAAAGTCTCAGCTCTCTTTTCTTACAGCAGTAACTTCTAGTCCTTCTAGCAGCAGGGAAAACCCCAGAAATGTGTCCCCTAAGGGCTCAAACCAGAGGGCAAATAAAAATAAGCTCCATTATTATTCCCAAAATACTTACAATGCTTAAGCCAAACTCAGGATTTTGGGGGTCTGACTTGTGATGTCTGAACACTTGGGGCTGTCGATATTGGGGCTCCCCATCACTCGATATCTGGGAATTGAGACAAGACGTCTCAGAACCCTGTTCTAGCTCTAGGGTCTGACAGAGTCACTGTTGTAGCCAGGAGGAACAAACCCCCCTGTCCAGAAATCGCTGGGTGCGATTCTCTCGCCTGCATCACCAGGAGGTCGGAATAGCTGGGTCTGCTGGGAACTTCTGGCTTTTACACCTCTGCCACTCTGTCTGGGAAATATATGTCTGGAAAAGGGCGGGGGTGGGAAGGGGCCCCCCCGAAGGGCAGCAGAGGCAGCTGCAAGTGGGACTGGTAGCAGAAGTCTGGGCTGTTTGGGGAGGGGACAATCTGAGAGTCCCACTTTGGAGGGTGTCAAAAAATCTCTTTCGCATGGACCCTCCATCCTGCAGCCCCTCCCCCCCATCCCATATCCCTTTGTCCCCCACATTCACACTGACTCCAGCGAGAAAATGCGCCTTCGGACTCTGTCCCCTCCCCCCATCCCCACCACACATCCCGGTGTCCCTTCACCCTGTTTACATCAACCACACTCCCAACCCCCACCCCATTTCCCTGCATCCCAAGGTCGTGTTGTGTCCTTCACTCACCCTCGGTCCGGTTGTAGAGCTGACTCAGGGTGTTCAGACTCGCGTTGTACCATTTCTGGAAGCGCTGTCCCCACCAGGTCACCTCGTCCCAGAACTCCGAACCCTCGTTCCGCGCCATCCACAGTGTGTAGGGCTCCGCCCTCTTCGTCCCACTGGTGGAGACATAGGTGAGCTGATCGTCCACATACACAACACGGCTGTACCAGGGCAGCCCCGGGGCAGGCTCCGACACCACAGTGTCCAAAATGCGCCTGGAGTGCAGGCCTGAGGGGGGAGATTGGGGGAGGGGAGAGTCAGACCGAACCAGACCCTGCCAGGAGCCCCTGGCAATATGCAAGAGGCAGCGCCATCCCTTAGGAGGGCTCCTGTGGGAGGGAGATCTGGGGAAGGGCTCACAGAACGGCCTGACCGGGGAGAAAGAGACGGTGGGGTAGAAGGAGAAAGGAGGCAGGGCTGGAGGGAGAGTGAGGAGAGGAAGGGGTAGGGAGGTACAGGGGGGCTGGAGCATGTGAGGAGTACGGGAGCATATGGGGACAGTGTACTGGGGGTACAGGGGGTGTGAGGCAGGAGAGGGGGCCCAGGAGGAGGGGCAGGGCTGGAGTGCGGTGTGGGGAAAAGGAAGGGGGTGTCACGGGAGAGGGTGGGGCAGGAGGACTGGGGGAGGGGAGATGCAGGAGCTGAAGCTGGGGAAGGCAAGGTGGGCAGGGGAATGTGTCCAAGCTACAGGTGGGAGCCAGGACATCGGCTGTGCACAGAATTTACTGTAATTTATTCAGAACATAAGAACGGCCAGATTGGGTCAGACCAAAGGCGCATCTAGCCCAGTCTCCTGTCTTCTGACAGTGGGAAATGCCAGGTGCCCCAGAGGGAATTAACAGAACACGGAATCATCAAGTGATCCATCCTCTGTCGCCCATTCCCAGCTTCTGGCAAACAGAGGCTAGGGACAGCATCCCTGCCCATCCTGACCAATAGCCATTGGTGGACCTATCCTCCATAAACTTAGCTAGATCTTTTTTGAATCGTGTTATAGTCTTGACCTTCACAACGTCCTCTGGAAAGGAGTTCCACTGGTTGACTGTGTGTTGTGTGAAGAAATACTTCCTTTTGTTTGTTTTAGACCTGCTGCTTATTAATTTATTTGGGTGACCCCTAGTTCTTGTGTTATGTGAAGGGGTAAATAACACTTCGGTATTCACTTTCTCCATACCAGTCTTGATTAAGACTATGATTTTGTCATGGATATTTGTAGTATAAGACCTGGACAGGTCCTGGGCAATGAAGAAAAGCTCACGGAAGCCCGTGACCCATCCGTGACTTTTACTAAAAATATCCATGGCAAAATGGAGAGCTCAGCTGCGTGACCCACAAACCACACACAGGGGCTAGGCAACTGCAGGCCACTCAGAGCTCTGGGTCCCCCTGCCACCCACAGCAACTGGGAGCAGTTGGTTCCCCCACAACCCACGGAGGCCGCCCCACCGCTCCCGGCTGCTACAGGTGGCAGGGGGACCGCACAGCTTCCGGCCGCCGTGTTCTGAAGTCATGGAGTTTGCTGGAAGTCACAGATCCCATGACTTCCGCAACCTCTGTGGAAAAATAGACTTTCATTATATCCCCCGCCCCCCCCGCGTCATCTCTTTTCCAAGCTGAAAAGTTCCAGTCTTATTAATCTCTCCTCATGTAGCAGCCATTCCATACCCCTAATCATTTTTGTTCCCCTTTTCTGTACTTTTTCCAATTCCAATATTTCTTTTTTCTGATGGAATGATTACATCTGCATGCAGTATTCAAGATGTGGGCATACCATGGATTTATATAGAGGCAATATGATATTTTCTGTCTTACTATCAGTCACTTGACTAATGATTCTCAACATTCTGTTAGCTTGTTTGATTGCTACTGCGCATTGAAAAAACGAGGAGTCCTGTGGTACCTTGGGGGGAGGGATAGCTCAGTGGTTTGAGCATTGGCCTGCTAAACCCAGGGTTGTGAGTTCAATCCCTGAGGGGGCCACTTAGGGATCTAGGGCAGAAATCAGTACTTGGTCCTGCTAGTGAAGGCAGGGGGCTGGACTCGATGACCTTTCAAGGTCCCTTCCAGTTCTAGGAGATGGGATATCTCCATTAAAAAAAAAAAAAAAAAAAAAAAAAAGACTAAGCTTTCGTGTATGCATCTGACGAAGTGGGTTCCAGCCCACGAAAACTTATGGCCAAATAAATTTGTTAGTCTTTAAGGTGCCATGGGACTCCCCTTTGTTTTTGCAGAAACAAACTAACATGGCTATCCCTCTGAAACTCCACATTGAGTGCATGTTTTCAGAGAACTATCCACAATGACTCCAAGATCTCTCGAGTGGTAACAGCTAATTTAGATCCCACCACTTTATATGTATAAACTGGGATTATGTTTTCAACTGTGCATTACTTTGCATTTATCCACATGGAATTTGACCTACCATTTTATTGCCCAGTCACCCAGTTTTGTAAGATCATAGAAGATTAGGGTTTGAGGAGACCTGGGAGGTCATCTAGTCCAATGCCCTGCTCAAAGAAGGACCAACACCAACTAAATCATCCCAGCCAGGGATTTGTCAAGAAGGGCCTTAAAAACCTTCTAAGGATGGAGATTCCACCAGCTCCCCAGGTAACCCATCAGTGCTTTACCACCCTACTAGTGAAAAAGTTTTTTCCTAATATCCAAACGAGACCTCCCCCCACTGCAACTTGAGACCATTACTCCTTGTTTGGTCATCTGCTACCACTGAGAACAGTCTAGATCCATCCTCTTTGGAACCCCGTTTCAGGTAGTTGAAAGCAGCTATCAAATCCCCCCCATTCTTCTCTTCTGCAGACTAAATAAGCCCAGTTCCCTTAACCTCTCCTCATAAGTCATGTACTCCAGCCCCCTTATCATTTTTGTTGGCCTCCGTTGGACTCTGTCCAATTTTTCCACATTCTTCTTGTAATGTGGGGCCCCAAAATGGGCACAGTACTCCAGATGAGGCCTCACCAATGCCGAATAGAGGGGAATGATCATGTCCCACGATCTGCTGGCAATGCTCCTACTTATACAACCCAAAAGGATGTTGCCAAAAAAGCTAACAAGGGCACACTGTTGACTCATATCCAGTTTCTCATCCGCTGTAACCCCCAGGTCCTTTTCCCAGAACTGCTGCGTAGGAAATCGGTCCCTAGTCTGTAGCAGTGCATGGGATTCTTCCGTCCTAAGTGCAGGACTCTGCACTTGTCTTTGCTGAACATCATTAGATTTCCTTTGGCCCAATCCTCTAATTTGTCAAGGTCCCTCTGTATCCTATTCCTACCTCCAGCGTATCTACCACTCCTCCCAGTTTAGTGTCATCTGCAAACTTGCTGAGGGTGCAATCCATGCCATCCTCCAGATCATTAATGAAGATGTTGAACAAAACCGGCTCCAGGACCAACCCTTGGGGCACTCTGCTTGATACTGGCCGCTAACTAGACATGGAGCCATTGATCACTGTTGAGCCCGATGATCTAGCCAGCTTTCTATCCACCTTACAGTCCATTCATCCAGCCCATACTTCTTTCACTTGCTGGCAAGAATACTGTGGGAGACTGTATGAAAAGCTTTGCTAAAGTCAAAGAATAACATGTCCACTGCTTTCCCCTCATCCACAGAGCCAGTTAACTCATCATAGAAGGCAATTAGGTTAGTCAGGCATGACTTGCCCTTGGCGAATCCATGCTACTGTTCCTGATCACTTTCCTCTCCTCCAAGTGCTTCAGAATGACTCCTTGAGGGACCTGCTCCATGATTTTTCCAGGGACTGAGGTGAGGCTGATTGGCCTGTAGTTCCCCGGATCTTCCTTCTTCCCTTTTTAAAGATGGGCACTACATTAGCCTTTTTCCAATCATCTGGGACCTCCCCTGATTGCCATGATTTTTCAAAGATAACGGCCAATGGCTCTGCAATCACATCAGCCAACTCATTTAACATCCTCGGATGCAATGCATCCGGCCCCATTGGACTTGTGCTCGTCCAGCTTTTATAAATAGTCCTGAACCACTTCTTTCTCCACAGAGGGCTGGTCACCTCCTCCCCATGCCGTGCTGCCCGGTGCAGTGGTCTGGGAGCTGACCTTTGTTTGTGAAGACAGAGGCAAAAAAAGCATTGAGTACATTAGCTTTTTCCACATCCTCTGTTACTAGATTGCCTCCCCATTCAATAAGGGGCCCACACTTTCCTTGACCTTCTTCTTGTTGCTAACATAGCTGTAAAAATCCCTTCTTGTTACTCTTAACATCCCTTGCTATCTGCAACTCCAAGTGTGATTTGGCCTTCCTGATTTCACTCCTGCATGCCTGAGCAATATTTTTATACTCCTCCCTGGTCATTTGTCCAATCTTCCACTTCTTGTAAGCTTCTTTTTTGTGTTAAGATCAGCAAGGATTTCACTGTTAAGCCAAGTTGGTCGCCTGCCATATTTGCTACTCTTTCTGCACATCGGGATGGTTTGCTCCTGCAACCTCAATAAGGATTCTTTAAAATATAGCCAGCTCTCCTGGATTCCTTTCCCCTTCATGTTAGTCTCCCAGGGGACCTTGCCCATTAGTTCCCTGAAGGAGTCAAAGTCTGCTTTTCTGAAGTTCAGGGTCCGTATTCTGCTGCTCTCCTTTCTTCCTTGTGTCAGGATCCTGAACTCGACCATCTCATAGTCACTGCTCCCAGGTTCCCATCTACTTTTGCTTCTCCTACTAATTCTTCCCTGTTTGTGAGCAGCAGGTCAAGAAGAGCTCTGCCCCTAATTGGTTCCTCCAGCACTTGCACCAGGAAATTGTCCCCTACACTTTCCAAAACTTCCTGGATTGTCTGTGCACTGCTGTATTGCTCTCCCAGCAGATATCGGGGTGACTGAAGTCGCCCATGAGAACCAGGGCCTGCGATCTAGTAACTTCTGTTAGTTGCCAGAAGAAAGCCTCGTCCACCTCATCCCCCTGTTCTGGTGGTCTATAGCAGACTCCCACCATGACATCACCCTTGTTGCTCACACTTCTAAACTGAATCCAGAGACTCTCAGGTTTATCTGCAGTTTCATACCGGAACTCTGAGCAGTCATACTCCTCTCTTACATACAATGCAACTCCCCCACCTTTTCTGCCCTGCCTGTCCTTCCTGAACAGTTTATATCCATCCATGACAGTGCTCCAATCATGTGAGTTATCCCACCAAGTCTCTGTTATTCCAATCACATCATAATTCCTTGACTGTGCCAGGACTTCCAGTTCTCCCTGCCTGTCTCCCAGGCTTCTTGCATTTGTGTATAGGCACTTAAGATAACTCGCTGATCGTCCTGCTTTCTCAGTGTGAGGCAGGAGTCCTCCTCTCTTGTGCTCTCCTGCTTCCTCCTGGTATCCCAATTCCCTCAGAGCTTTGGTCTCCTTACCCTCCCCCCCCCCCGCCGCCAACAAACCTAGTTTAAAGCCCTCCTCACTAGGTTAGCCAGCCTTCTTGCGAACCCCAAGTAAGTTGGGCAGTGTCCTTTTCCCCTCTTCCAACCCTTATCTTCTATGATTCTATGACCCAGTAGGGCCAGGCTGCACTGGGGCCTAACCCTGTTTAAGTCAAACCACACCTGTTACTGAGGTGTCACAAGGGCACCAATGTGCCTTAAGCCATTTTAAACAAACCCCAAATCCACCCCGCACCCTCACCCGGATCAATACGGGCTGCTGAGCTGCCCAGCGTCTGAGCTGCTGCCTCATGGAGAACAAGGGAAATTCAAGTCCATGCCAGGAAAAGCAGGATGTGCCTTCCCCTCTCCTCACCCCATCCTACTGGGATCCGGAAGCTCTTTATCCGGCAGCTACGGGAGATCCTAACAGTACAAACGCAGCAGCTGTTCTGTGCTCTGCAACGGGAGCTCGCACCCAAACTAAGACCTGATTAATCACAGATCCAGGGTTCTAGACTCTCCCCTCGCCCTGGGGTGCTAAAACACCACCAGAGACAGAGGGGAGTTAACATCTCCTCTCTAGGATGACACCTCTAACGACCTGCTTCCACTACAGATACAACCCATTGCCATTGCTGACTGGGAGTACAACTGGACTGGTGCTGACACAACTTAGCCGTACGTAGCCAAGGACAAACCACACTCAGGAGTTCCAGGCACTGGGGTGAAACCCAGCGTGAAGAACCTTCTGGGAGCCATGAAAGGTCAGAGATCCAAGAAGCCTTTTCCCTTCATTTAACCCTGGTCTATGGTGGGGGGGTCGCTAATTTACTCCCTCTCCCTCAACCTGAGCTCTGCAAACAGAAAGAATCGTGTCTGAAAGCTCCGCCCTGCCCTGAGACGTGGGGAATGAAACAGCCTGGGCAGCGCCTGGACCCGGGGATTTCCCAGTCTGAGCCCCTCACGGGGCTGCGACGGGCTTGTCAGCGTGTGCAGCACCCATGGGTGCTCTGGCCCCAACGAAGCCTCACCCCCTGGCTGGGTGAGGTTGGCATTAGATGAAGGGGTTACAGTTCAGTGGCTCTCAGCACCCCACTACACACAGTGTCCTGGCAGCACCTGGCACAAGGACCCCAGCCCGGCTGCCCCCCGACACCCAGCTCCCCCCTCCCTGCACCCCCCAGCCCGGCTGCCCCCCGACACCCATCTCCCCCCTCCCTGTGCCCCCCAACACCCAGCTCCCCCCTCCCTGCGCCCCCCAGCCCAGCTGCCCCCCGACACCCAGCTCCCCCCTCCCTGCACCCCCCAGCCCGGCTGCCCCCCCGACACCCAGCTCCCCCCTCCCTGCACCCCCCAGCCCGGCTGCCCCCCGACACCCAGCGCCCCCCTCCCTGCACCCCCCAGCCCGGCTGCCCCCCCACACCCAGCTCCCCCCTCCCTGCGCCCCCCAGCCCGACTGCCCCCCCCGACACCCAGCTCCCCCCTCCCTGCGCCCCCCAGCCCGACTGCCCCCCCCGACACCCAGCTCCCCCCTCCCTGCGCCCCCCAGCCCGACTGCCCCCCCCGACACCCAGCTCCCCCCTCCCTGCGCCCCCAGCCCGACTGCCCCCCCCGACACCCAGCTCCCCCCTCCCTGCGCCCCCAGCCCGACTGCCCCCCCCGACACCCAGCTCCCCCCTCCCTGCGCCCCCAGCCCGACTGCCCCCCCACACCCAGCTCCCCCCTCCCCGGGGTCTCCCCCCGATACTCACGGCAGTGGCCCCCCGGCAGGGCTACAGCCCCCAGCAGCAGCAGGCGCAGCGCCAGGGCCATGCCCGGTCTCGGCCCCACAACCCGAGAACCCCGCGGGGCGCTGAGACCGGACTCCAGCTCCCAGCTACTGGCCGTGTGAGCCTCCAGTCTGCAGGGATTGGCTGAGAGGGGACCATCCCGCCAATAGCGGCGCGCAGCCCCGCCTCCGTCACCGGTCGCTGGGCAGAACCCGCTGGGCCGGCTGGCGAAGGGGAACCGAATGTCTGAGCCGGGGGGGGGGTCGGGATGAGACCTGGGCCCCGGGGCTGTAATGGGCGGAGCCGCCATTAGCTCGGCCGGTCTCTGGCCCCGCCTCTCTGGGGTCAGCTGGTCCGTGTGTTCCGAGGCTGGAACTCGGGGGGCCGCACCCCCGGGCTGGGGGCGGTGGCACTAGGTGAAGGGGTCACAGTTCGGGTCAGGGGCTCTCAGCCCCCCACTACACACAGTGTCCCAGCAGCGCCCTTAGCTCTAGTCGGACCTGCAGCCCCCAGGCCCGAGACCCCTTCCTGGAGCTCAGGGACTTGTCTGTCCAGCTGGGAACTTTAATCACTTTCTGGATTTCATGAATTAACCCCTTCCCGCCCCTCTCCCTTTGCGGGGAGTGACCCCACAACAACCCCTGGCACTCCTACAGCCTCACTGCCCCCAGTCTGTGGCTGGGGAGAGGGGCACAGAGAGAGGGCAATGATTTGCCCTGGAAGCAGCAAATCTAGGGCTAGAACCCAGGAGTCCTGGCTCCAGCCCCCTGATCTAAGCACAAGGGGATGGTGACCCAACTCCTGTATTTTCTTTGCTTTTGCAAGTCAGGGGGCTGTTTACCTCATTTCGGGGAATTATTTTTCGTTAGTCTCCTCTTGGGGGCAGAGGAGGTACCAAGGCTCTGGGGCCTGAGACGTTTGCCCCGTGCTGCAGGACAGTCACTGTGGGCGTTAGTATCACTGGGCTTTGCACACTGCCCTGGGCCAGTCTCTCCGGGTCTGGGGAGCCAGGCTAATGGGAAACTTCCCCAGCTGGGATGCTGTCAAGGCTGATTCCCCACACTGGCACTTCGAGTGCAGGGGGGGGGGGAGGGGGAGGGTCCACAAGGACTCTAAAAATTAATACTGGCCACTCCAGGCTTGTATTAAACTCCCAAGGTTACAGATCCCCCTGGCCGTGGATTGGTAAATGCTGCCACCCCTTTGAGAGCCCAGGAAGGCGCACTTGGGAATTCCTTCCTGTGGGGTACCCCCGAACTCTTCCCCCCCTGTCTGGGGAAGAACTGAAAAAAGGAAAAGAAATCAGCTGCTGCCACCAGCTAACTGAAAAACATGCACAGACCTCTTAAAACACAGAAATCCAATAATGTTCTTAAAAAAGGATCTCCCAGCAGTACGCCTTCTCACTCTCAGCTCCTAGTGCCTCTTGCTCCCAGATCCTCACACACACCACCACAAACTGCAGTGAGCTCCTTTTTAAACCCAGGTGCCCTGATTAGCCTGCCTTAATTGAGTCTAGCAGGTTCTTCTTAATTGACTCCAGGTGTCCTAATTAGCCTGCCTGCCTTAAATTGGTTCAAGAAAGTTCCTGCTTGTTCTAGTGCAGCCCCTGCTCTGGTCACTCAGAGAACAGAAAACTATTCATCCAATGGCCAGTATATTTGCCTTCTACAAGGCTTCTGTACCCCACTGGTCTGGGTCTGTCACATATCCCTCCCCCCTGCTCAACACCAAGGGGTTGGGCAGCTTGGGACGCCAGACAGTGCACACGTGACAAGCCATCGGCGTTGATGATGGCTCCCTGCTCTGTGTTGCACACGGAACTGGAAAGGTTGGAGGGATAAGAACCACCTGGTCACCCTAGTGTTCTTCTCCTTGTTCCGTTGCATCCATTGAAGAGGGGCATGGTCGGTCACGAGGACAAATCTGCGCCCGAGCAGGTAGTAGCGCAACGTTTCCATGGCCCATTTTACAGCGAGGTACTCTCTCTCCACCACAGCATATTTTTGTTCCCTCGGAAGGAGTTTCCTACTGAGGTAGAGAACTGGATGTTCCTTTTCCCCAACCATCTGTGATAGAACGGCCCCTAACCCTACTTCCGATGCATCCGTCTGCAGGATAAATTCCTTGGTAAAATCTGGGGCTATCAGTACGGGGTTACTGCAGAGGGCAGTCTGTAGGTCTGTGAACGCTCTCTCTGCTCCGTCAGACCATCTCAACAGATCAGGTCCGTGGGCTTTCAGTAGGTCTGTCAGGGGGCTTACCCTTGTGGCAAAGTGGGGGCTAAATCGTCGGTAATACCCCACCACACCTAGGAATGCCCGGACTTGTTTCTTGCGATGTGGTCGGGGCCAATTTTGGATGGCCTCTAACTTGTTCAGTTGGGGTTTTACCAAACCTTTTCCCACAATGTAGCCAAGATATTTGGCCTCCGTAAACCCTACAGCACACTTAGCAGGGTTAGCTGTAAGGCCAGCTCGCCTGAAGGTATCGAGGACTGCCTCCACCTTCGAGGTGGGTTTCCCAGTCTGGGGTATGAATGACCACATCGTCCAGGTAGGCAGCAGCATAATGATTATGGGGGTGTAGTAGCTTATCCATGAGGCGCTGAAAGGTAGCTGGGGCCCCATGTAGTCCAAAAGGGAGGACAGTGCGGCTTTAGCCTGTTCTGGTTTGACACATACACACACACCCCGCCCCAACCCGCCTCACCCCAAAAAAAGCTGCCATTTTGCAACTGTCATGGGCCGGCAGCAGCTATAATCAAACTTGGGACCTCTGGAGCTTCACACGTGAGCCTCTGCTGTAGGGTTCTCAACCTATTTCCCATTGGGGGCTGCATATGCCGTGCTCTGCGTTCTGTGGGCTGTAGCTACACAAGATGTAATACCAGGGCCAGGATAGATATACCTGGGGGAGGAGGCGGGGGGGGGGGTGAATGAGCCGGTTTCTGGCCAAGAGTCTGGATTGCTCTGGGCTGCTGATCCCGGCAAGGTCATTGTGAATCCCTGCGCTGAGTGCTGAAGGTGGCCTGGGAAAAGCATGTGTGGGGCGGGGGAGGGGTGTCTATGTTAATCCCGGCTGAAATAAATGGCCATGCCCTTGCTAGGGCAGCGCTTACAGTGCACCCCTCAGGGACCCGGCTCCATTTTGAAGTCTTTTTGGCCAGGACTGTGGCCCCTGACGACTCTGCCCACTTTAAGCCTGGCCTGAGCTGGGCCCACAGAACAGCTGCAGTGTCAGCAGCGTGTCCCCCTCTGGGCTGCTGGGCTGCAGTCAAGTCAGCTGGGCCTTAGCGTCTAAGGGTAACATTTTCAAGAGTGGCTAAGTCACTTAAGTGCCTAAATCCCAGTGACTTCTAGTGTGATTTAGGCACTTGTGAAACTCTCTCCTGGTCTCATGTCCAGCGGTTTCTGTCCCCTGCAGGGTTCCAGTCCAGCTCTCTCCTGCTTCTGTCTGCGCTGTCCATGATGGCGCTCCTTTGCGTAGCCCCCGTGCAGGGCAACGGGGCCCTGGCCCACAAGAAGGTCGAGAGGGGTGAGTAGAGAACCCGTCGGAGAGCTTCTATCATCTGCCATATCCAAGATCAGGGCATCGTGGGCCTGATTCTGCTCCTCTCCCCCATGCCGGGGTCACCCCTAGATCCACTTATCCACTGAATGCACCTTCCCGCCCCCCCGCCAGCGCTGGGCCCAAAGAAACGCTGAGTTTTCCGAAGGGTTCGCAAGGCCGGCCTGCGCTAGTGAGCCCACTACTCCCATTCGCAGGCCTCCAGCGCCTGGGAATGGGCCAGCCGGGGTGGGGGAGGTGCTGCTCGACTGGCTGTTTGCTTTCCACAGCTTCGTTATCCCTTTCCCCGGTAACGGCTGCCAAGCCCCCGGCAGTGACTGAAGAGCGCTGGTGCCAACCGCAGGGCAGCGTGTGGGAACCAGGCACCCCCCCCCCAAATTGGCTGGGAGTTCTACCCTTCCATCTCACCAACTCCTATATTAGGGCTAGCCCCGGCTAACAGCTGGGGATCTCTCGCTCATGCCTAGAAGCCTTGCCCCCAGAGTCCAGGCAGCAGAGAGAGCCAGTTCCTCCTTGTCAGGGGTTTTCATTCCCTTCTCCCCACACCTCCAGCGGCTCTGGGAGCTGCTCAGGGCAGGCCAGGGGCCGAGCCAGCTCCAGAGGCGGCCCTGAGCCCCTGCCCCCGCAGTACTCAGCAGCTCCTCCCCCTTGGCTCAGCTATGGGGGTGGGGCACACAGGGGGATTGTCTGGGGGGTAGGGGAGCTGGGGAGCTCAGGCTCGAGGGATGACCCTGGGGAGGGGAGGGGCAGTATAACCACAGTGCTCTCATTCTACCAGGATAGTTCGGGACAATTTCCACCCCAAAGACAAGCCCCTCGATAGGATGTCTGGAATTTTCAAAGGCGCCACAGGGAGTTGGGTGCCCAAATCCCACTGAATTCCAATCACAGTCGGGTGTCAAACTCCCTTAGGCTCTTTGAAATCGCCCATTTAAATTGTCACTGATGGGTTTCATAATTAACATTCGCTGAGATGGATCTGGCAGCGTCTCCCCCACCCTCCCCAAACGATTTCTTCAGCAGTACGAACTCAGGAAGGATACAGAGCCTTGGTTTACACTTGATTCATCTCTTCAAGGTTTCTTCAAAACCAGCAGAGCAAGAAACTATTCTTATTTTATTTTATTGGTAAAATGAAAGTGTAAGATCTGGAGCCGGATTCTGTGGCTGTAGTATTGTGAAATACACAGGACCTGCCTCTAAAAACCCAGCCTCCAGTTACCCCAGGCTGATTTGATCGAGCTAGCTAGCGCTCTCTCCCCCCCTCCCTCCCGCCCTCTTAACCTGATCATGGCATTTCAGGGTTCCCCAAAGACTGCAGCAACATTCCCAGGGCCAGCCCCAGCGGGGTCCATGTCATCCAGCCGGCAGGCTCTCCCCCTCGAGTGGTGTGGTGTGACATGGACACCGAAGGCAAAGGCTGGACCGTTGTCCAGAGAAATTCTTACAACACAGAGATCACCTGGAAGGAGTCCTGGAGCACCTACAAGTACGGCTTTGGGAACGTGCAGCAGGATTACTGGCTGGGCAACGAGTACCTGTCCCTGCTCACGCGGCAGAACATCTACAAGGTCCGCTTTGTGTTGGAGGACAAATCCAACAACACCCGCTACGCAGAGTACGACATCTTCAGTGTCGAGGATGAGCCCAGCGGGTACCCGCTGAGGCTGGGCAGGTACTCTGGGGACGGCGAGGACTATCTCACCACCTACCACTCCGGCCTGGGGGGCATACACGACAACATGAAGTTCAGCACGACTGACAAGGATCAGGACCAGA
>NW_027052722.1:157706-170041 GCF_011386835.1 Chrysemys picta bellii
CCGGATCTTCCTTCTTCCCTTTTTTAAAGATGGGCACTACATTAGCTTTTTTCCAATCATCCGGGACCTCCCCTGATTGCCATGATTTTTCAAAGATCATAGCCAATGGCTCTGCAAACACATCAGCCAACTCATTTAACATCCTCGGATGCCGTGCATCCGGCCCCATGGACTTGTGCTCGTCCAGCTTTTATAAATAGTCCTGAACCACTTCTTTCTCCACAGAGGGCTGATCACCTCCTCCCCATACCGTGCTACCCGGTGCAGTGGTCTGGGAGCTGACCTTGTTCGTGAAAACAGAGGCAAAAAAAGTATTGAGTACATTAGCTTTTTCCACATCCTCTGTCACTAGGTTGCCTCCCCATTCAGTAAGGGGCCCACACTTTCCTTGACCTTCTTCTTGTTGCTAACATAGCTGTAAAAAACCCTTCTTGTTACTCTTAACATCTCTTGCTATGTGCAACTCCAAGTGTGATTTGGCCTTCCTGATTTCACTCCTGCATGCCTGAGCAATATTTTTATACTCCTCCCTGGTTATTTGTCCAATCTTCCACTTCTTGTAAGCTTCTTTTTTGTGTTTAAGATCAGCAAGGATTTCACTGTTAAGCCAAGTTGGTCGCCTGCCATATTTGCTATTCTTTCTGCACATCGGGATGGTTTGCTCCTGCAACCTCAATAAGGATTCTTTAAAATATAGCCAGCTCTCCTGGATTCCTTTCCCCTTCATGTTAGTCTCCCAGGGGACCTTGCCCATTAGTTCCCTGAAGGAGTCAAAGTCTGCTTTTCTGAAGTTCAGGGTCTGTATTCTGCTGCTCTCCTTTCTTCCTTGTGTCAGGATCCTAAACTCGACCATCTCATAGTCACTGCTCCCAGGTTCCCATCCACTTTTGCTTCCCCTACTAATTCTTCCCTGTTTGTGAGCAGCAGGTCAAGAAGAGCTCTGCCCCTAATTGGTTCCTCCAGCACTTGCACCAGGAAATTGTCCCCTACACTTTCTAAAAAGTTCCTGGATTGTCTGTGCACTGCTGTATTGCTCTCCCAGCAGATATCGGGGTGACTGAAGTCCCACATGAGAACCAGGGCCTGTGATCTAGTACCTTCTGGTAGTTGCCTGAAGAAAGCCTCATCCACCTCATCCCCCTGGTCTGGTGGTCTATAGCAGACTCCCACCATGACATCACCCTTGTTGCTCACACTTCTAAACTGAATCCAGAGACTCTCAGGTTTATCTGCAGTTTCATACTGGAGCTCTGAGCAGTCATACTCCTCTCTTACATACAATGCAACTCCCCCACCTTTTCTGCCCTGCCTGTCCTTCCTGAACAGTTTATATCCATCCATGACAGTGCTCCAATCATGTGAGTTATCCCACCAAGTCTCTGTTATTCCAATCACATCATAATTCCTTGACTGTGCCAGGACTTCCAGTTCTCCCTGCCTGTCTCCCAGGCTTCTTGCATTTGTGTATAGGCACTTAAGATAACTCGCTGATCATCCTGCTTTCTCAGTGTGAGGCAGGAGTCCTCCTCTCTTGTGCTCTCCTGCTTCCTCCTGGTATCCCACTTCCCTCAGGGCTTTGGTCTCCTTACCCCCCCTCCCCCCGCCAACAAACCTAGTTTAAAGCCCTCCTCACTAGGTTAGCCAGCCTTCTTGCAAACCCCAAGTAAGTTGGGCAGTGTCCTTTTCCCCTCTTCCAACCCTTATCTTCTATGACCCAGTAGGGCCAGGCTGCACTGGGGCCTAACCCTGTTTAGGTCAAACCACACCTGTTACTGAGGTGTCACAAGGGCACCAATGTGCCTTAAGCCATTTTAAACAAACCCCAAATCCACCCCGCAGCCTCACCCGGATCAATACGGGCTGCTGAGCTGCCCAGCGTCTGAACTGCTGCCTCATGGAGAACAAGGGAAATTCAAGTCCATGCCAGGAAAAGCAGGATGTGCCTTCCCCTCTCCTCACCCCATCCTACTGGGATCCAGAAGCTCTTTATCCGGCAGCTATGGGAGATCCTAACAGTACAAACGCAGCAGCTGTTCTGTGCTCTGCAACGGGAGCTCGCACCCAAACTAAGACCTGATTAATCACAGATCCAGGGTTCTAGACTCTCCCCTCGCCCTGGGGTGCTAAAACACCACCAGAGACAGAGGGGAGTTATCATCTCCTCTCTAGGATGACACCTCTAACGACCTGCTTCTACTACAGATACGACCCATTGCCATTG
This sequence comes from Chrysemys picta bellii, assembly GCF_011386835.1. Lineage (NCBI taxonomy): Eukaryota > Metazoa > Chordata > Testudines > Emydidae > Chrysemys > Chrysemys picta. Next base: position 159,928 of record NW_027052722.1, read on the forward strand.
CTGACTGGGAGTACAACTGGACTGGTGCTGACACAACTTAGCCGTACGTAGCCAAGGACAAACCACACTCAAGAGTTCCAGGCACTGGGGTGAAACCCAGCGTGAAGAACCTTCTGGGAGCCATGAAAGGTCAGAGATCCAAGAAGCCTTTTCCCTTCATTTAACCCTGGTCTATGGGTGTGTGGGGTTGGGGGGTCGCTAATTTACTCCCTCTCCCTCAACCTGAGCTCTGCAAACAGAAAGAATCGTGTCTGAAAGCTCCGCCCTGCCCTGAGACGTGGGGAATGAAACAGCCTGGGCAGCGCCTGGACCCCGGGATTTCCCAGTCTGAGCCCCTCACGGGGCTGCGACGGGCTTGTCAGCGTGTGCAGCACCCATGGGTGCTCTGACCCCAACGAAGCCTCATCCCCTGGCTGGGTGAGGTTGGCATTAGATGAAGGGGTTACAGTTCAGTGGCTCTCAGCACCCCACTACACACAGTGTGCCAGCAGCGACCCTGGCAGCACCTGGCACAAGGACCCCAGCCCGGCTGCCCCCCGACACCCAGCTCCCCCCTCCCTGCGCCCCCCAGCCCGGCTGCCCCCCGACACTCAGCTCCCCCCTCCCTGCGCCCCCCCAGCCCGACTGCCCCCCGACACTCAGCTCCCCCCTCCCTGCGCCCCCCAGCCCGACTGCCCCCCGACACTCAGCTCCCCCCTCCCTGCGCCCCCCAGCCCGACTGCCCCCCGACACTCAGCTCCCCCCTCCCTGCGCCCCCCAGCCCGACTGCCCCCCCGACACCCAGCTCCCCCCTCCCTGCACCCCCCAGCCCGACTGCCCCCCGACACCCAGCTCCCCCCTCCCTGCGCCCCCCAGCCCGGCTGCCCCCCGACACTCAGCTCCCCCCTCCCTGCGCCCCCCAGCCCGACTGCCCCCCGACACTCAGCTCCCCCCTCCCTGCGCCCCCCAGCCCGACTGCCCCCCGACACCCAGCTCCCCCCTCCCTGCGCCCCCCAGCCCGGCTGCCCCCCGACACTCAGCTCCCCCCTCCCTGCGCCCCCCAGCCCGACTGCCCCACGACACCCAGCTCCCCCCTCCCTGCACTCCCCAGCACGGCTGCCCCCCGACACCCAGCTCCCCCTCCCTGCACCCTCCAGCCCGACTGCCCCCCGACACCCAGCTCCCCCCTCCCTGCACCCCCCAGCCCGACTGCCCCCCGACACTCAGCTCCCCCCTCCCTGCACCCCCCAGCCCGACTGCCCCCCGACACTCAGCTCCCCCCTCCCTGCACCCCCCAGCCCGACTGCCCCCCGACACTCAGCTCCCCCCTCCCTGCACCCCCCAGCCCGACTGCCCCCCGACACTCAGCTCCCCCTCCCTGCACCCCCCAGCCCGACTGCCCCCCGACACCCAGCTCCCCCCTCCCTGCACCCCCCAGCCCGACTGCCCCCCGACACCCAGCTCCCCCCTCCCTGCGCCCCCCAGCCCGACTACCCCCCGACACCCAGCTCCCCCTCCATGCACCCCCCAGCCCGACTGCCCCCCCCCACACACCCAGCTCCCCCTCCATGCACCCCCCAGCCCGACTGCCCCCCGACACCCAGCTCCCCCCTTCCCGGGGTCTCCCCCCGATACTCGCGGCAGTGGCCCCCCGGCAGGGCTACAGCCCCCAGCAGCAGCAGGCGCAGCGCCAGGGCCATGCCCGGTCTCGGCCCCACAACCCGAGAACCCCGCGGGGCGCTGAGACCGGACTCCAGCTCCCAGCTACTGGCCGTGTGAGCCTCCAGTCTGCAGGGATTGGCTGAGAGGGGACCATCCCGCCAATAGCGGCGCGCAGCCCCGCCTCCGTCACCGGTCGCTGGGCAGAACCCGCTGGGCCGGCTGGCGAAGGGGAACCGAATGTCTGAGCCGGGGCGGGGGCGGGATGAGACCTGGGTCCCGGGGCTGTAATGGGCGGAGCCGCCATTAGCTCGGCCGGTCTCTGGCCCCGCCTCTCTGGGGTCAGCTGGTCCGTGTGTTCCGAGGCTGGAACTCGGGGTGCCGCACCCCCGGGCTGGGGGCGGTGGCACTAGGTGAAGGGGTCACAGTTCGGGTCAGGGGCTCTCAGCCCCCCACTACACACAGTGTCCCAGCAGCGCCCTTAGCTCTAGTCGGACCTGCAGCCCCCAGGCCCGAGACCCCTTCCTGGAGCTCAGTGACTTGTCTGTCCTGCTGGGAACTTTAATCACTTTCTGGATTTCATGAATTAACCCCTTCCCGCCCCTCTCCCTTTGCGGGGAGTGACCCCACAACAACCCCTGGCACTCCTACAGCCTCACTGCCCCCACTGATTTGCCCTGGAAGCAGTACATATAGGGCTAGAACCCAGGAGTCCTGGCTCCAGCCCCCTCATCTAAGCATAAGGGGATGGTGCCCCAACTCCTGTATTTTCTTTGCTTTTGCAAGTCAGGGGGCTGTTTACCTCATTTCAGGGAATTATTTTTCGTTAGTCTCCTCTTGGGGGCAGAGGAGGTACCAAGGCTCTGGGGCCTGAGGCGTTTGCCCCGTGCTGCAGGATAGTCACTGTGGGCGTTAGTATCACTGGGCTTTGCATACTGCCCTGGGCCGGTCTCTCCTGGTCTGCGGAGCCAGGCTAATGTGAAACTTCCCCAGCTGGGATGCTGTCAAGGCTGATTCCCCACGCTGGCACTTCGAGTGCAGAAGGGGGGGGGGCGGGCGGAGGGTCCTCAAGGACTCTAAAAATTAATACTGGCCACTCCAGGCTTGTATTAAACTCCCAAGGTTACAGATCCTCCTGGCCGTGGATTGGTAAATGCTGCCACCCCTTTGAGAGCCCAGGAAGGCGCACTTGGGAATTCCTTCCTGTGGGGTACCCCCAAACTCTTCCCCCCCTGTCTGGGGAAGAACTGAAAAAAGGAAAATAAATTAGCTGCTGCCACCAGCTAACTGAAAAACATGCACAGACCTCTTAAAACACAGAAATCCAATAATGTTCTTAAAAAAGGATCTCCCAGCAGTACGCCTTCTCACTCTCAGCTCCTAGTGCCTCTTGCTCCCAGATCCTCACACACACCACCACAAACTGACGTGAGCTCCTTTTTAAACCCAGGTGCCCTGATTAGCCTGCCTTAATTGAGTCTAGCAGGTTCTTCTTAATTGACTCCAGGTGTCCTAATTAGCCTGCCTGCCTTAAATTGGTTCAAGAAAGTTCCTGCTTGTTCTAGTGCAGCCCCTGCTCTGGTCACTCAGAGAACAGAAAACTATTCATCCAATGGCCAGTATATTTGCCTTCTACAAGGCTTCTGTACCCCACTGGTCTGGGTCTGTCACATATCCCTCCCCCCTGCTCAACACCAAGGGGTTGGGCAGCTTGGGACGCCAGACAGTGCACACGTGACAAGCCATTGGCATTGATGATGGCTCCCTGCTTTGTGTTGCACACGGAACTGGAAAGGTTGGAGGGATAAGAACCACCTGGTCACCCTAGTGTTCTTCTCCTTGTTCCGTTGCATCCATTGAAGAGGGGCATGGTCGGTCACAAGGACAAATCTGCGCCCGAGCAGGTAGTAGCGCAACGTTTCCATGGCCCATTTTACAGCGAGGCACTCTCTCTCCACCACAGCATATTTTTGTTCCCTCGGAAGGAGTTTCCTACTGAGGTAGAGAACTGGATGTTCCTCTTCCCCAACCATCTGTGATAGAACGGCCCCTAACCCTACTTCCGATGCATCCGTCTGCAGGATAAATTCCTTGGTAAAATCTGGGGCTATCAGTACGGGGTTACTGCAGAGGGCAGTCTGTAGGTCTGTGAACGCTCTCTCTGCTCCGTCAGACCATCTCACCAGATCAGGTCCGTGGGCTTTCAGTAGGTCTGTCAGGGGGCTTGCCCTTGTGGCAAAGTGGGGGCTAAATCGTCGGTAATACCCCACCACACCTAGGAATGCCCGGACTTGTTTCTTGCGATGTGGTCGGGGCCAATTTTGGATGGCCTCTAACTTGTTCAGTTGGGGTTTTACCAAACCTTTTCCCACAATGTAGCCAAGATATTTGGCCTCCGTAAACCCTACAGCACACTTAGCTGGGTTAGCTGTAAGGCCAGCTCGCCTGAAGGTATTGAGGACTGCCTCCACCTTCGAGGTGGGTTTCCCAGTCTGGGGTATGAATGACCACATCGTCCAGGTAGGCAGCAGCATAATGATTATGGGGGTGTAGTAGCTTATCCATGAGGCGCTGAAAGGTAGCTGGGGTCCCATGTAGTCCAAAAGGGAGGACAGTGCGGCTTTAGCCTGTTCTGGTTTGACACATACACACACACCCCACCCCAACCCGCCTCACCCCACAAAAAGCTGCCATTTTGCAACTGTCATGGGCCGGCAGCAGCTATAATCAAACTTGGGACCTCTGGAGCTTCACACGTGAGCCTCTGCTGTAGGGTTCTCAACCTATTTCCCATTGGGGGCTGCATATGCCGTGCTCTGCGTTCTGTGGGCTGTAGCTACACAAGATGTAATACCAGGGCCGGGATAGATATACCTGGGGGGGGGGGGGGGGTGAATGAGCCGGTTTCTGGCCAAGAGTCTGGATTGCTCTGAGCTGCTGATCCCGGCAAGGTCATTGTGAATCCCTGCGCTGAGTGCTGAAGGTGGCCTGGGAAAAGCATGTGTGGGGAGGGGGAGGGGTGTCTATGTTAATCCCGGCTGAAATAAATGGCCATGCCCTTGCTAGGGCAGCGCTTACAGTGCACCCCTCAGCGACCCGGCTCCATTTTGAACTCTTTTTGGCCAGGACTGTGGCCCCTGGCGACTCTGCCCACTTTAAGCCTGGCCTGAGCTGGGCCCACAGAACAGCTGCAGTGTCAGCAGCGTGTCCCCCCCTGGGCTGCTGGGCTGCAGTGCAGGGGGCAGCATGCCTGACGTGGGGCACACAGCAGCTCTGTGCCCTGGGCCCCTCTCACCTGGCACTCATCTGAGGGGGGCAGAGCCCTGCCGGAGGCTGCCCAGCTGCTGTCTCTGTGTGGGTGAGCGGGCACTGCCCTCCGGTTGGTGGTAGTGACTGTGGACGGGGTGAGCTGGGACAGAGGGGGTTGCTCCGAGCAGCACTCCCCTTGCAGCGGTGCAGCGCGGGGAGAGAGGAGGCAGCTCCTTCCCCACCACAGGGAGCGCTCCAGCCGGCCCTGACCCGCCCGGGACCCGGGAGCCAGGACATCGGAGCCGCAATCTTTGAATGGTTTTTACCCTGCAGCTGGGTCCCCGCTGTGTGCTAATCGGGCCGGCTGCAGAGACGGAGACAGTGGCCAGGCCAGGGGAGAGGTGAATGGTGGGCTTCACCCCATCTCCAGAGATTTGCCCCCCCCCCCCATGCTGAGCCCCTTTGAACATCCAGCCATGTCCTGCGGTGCCTACCTGGGAGCTGAGCTCTTCTGAAAATCTGGCCCAGTAGTTGAGCCCTCTGAAAACTCTGGCCTTAGCGTCTAAGGGTAACATTTTCAAGAGTGGCTAAGTCACTTAAGTGCCTAAATCCCAGTGACTTCTAGTGGGATTTAGGCACTTGTGAAACTCTCTCCTGGTCTCATGTCCAGCGGTTTCTGTCCCCTGCAGGGTTCCAGTCCAGCTCTCTCCTGCTTCTGTCTGCGCTGTCCATGATGGCGCTCCTTTGCGTAGCCCCCATGCAGGGCAACGGGGCCCTGGCCCACAAGAAGGTCGAGAGGGGTGAGTAGAGAACCCGTCGGAGAGCTTCTATCATCTGCCATATCCGAGATCAGGGCATCGTGGGCCTGATTCTGCTCCTCTCCCCCATGCCGGGGTCACCCCTAGATCCACTTATCCACTGAATGCACCTTCCAGCCCCCCCGTCAGCGCTGGGCCCCAAGGAACGCTGAGTTCTCCGAAGGGATCGCAAGGCCGGCCTGCGCTAGTGACCCCACTACTCCCAATGGGCCAGCCGGGGTGGGGGAGGTGCTGCTCGACTGGCTGTTTGCTTTCCACAGCTTCGTTATCCCTTTCTCCGGTAACGGCTGCCAAGCCCCCAGCAGTGACTGAAGAGCGCTGGTGCCAACCGCAGGGCAGCGTGTGGGAACCAGGCACCCGCCAAAATTGGCTGGGAGTTCTACCCTTCCATCTCACCAACTCCTATACTAGGGCTAGCCCCGGCTAACAGCTGGGGATCTCTCGCTCATGCCTAGAAGCCTTGCCCCCAGAGTCCAGGCAGCAGGGAGAGCCAGTTCCTCCTTGTCAGGGGTTTTCATTCCCTTCTCCCCACACCTCCAGCGGCTCTGGGAGCTGCTCAGGGGCTTGCCCAGGCAGGCCAGGGGCCAAACCAGCTCCAGAGGTGGCCCTGAGCCCCCGGCCCCGCAGAGCTCAGCAGCTCCTCCCCCTCGGCTCAGCTATGGGGGTGGGGCACACAGGGGGATTGTCTGGGGGGTAGGGGAGCTGGGGGGGCTCAGGCTCGAGGGATGACCCTGGGGAGGGGAGGAGCAGTATAAGCACAGTGCTTTCATTCTACCAGGATAGTTCGGGACAATTTCCGCCCCAAAGACAAGCCCCTCGATAGGATGTCTGGAATTTTCAAAGGCACCACAGGGAGTTGGGTGCCTAAATCCCACTGAATTCCAATCACAGTCAGGTGTCAAACTCCCTTAGGCTCTTTGAAAACTCCCATTTAAATTGTCACTGATGGGTTTCATAATTGACATTCGCTGAGATGGATCTGACAGCGTCTCCCCCACCCTCCCCAAACGATTTCTTCAGCAGTACGGACTCACGAAGGATACAGAGCCTTGGTTTACACTTGATTCATCTCTTCAAGGTTTCTTCAAAACCAGCAGAGCAAGAAACTATTCTTATTTTATTTTATTGGTAAAATGAAAGTGTAAGATCTGGAGCTGGATTCTGTGGCCAGGAATGGCCGGGGCGGATTCTGTGGCTGTAGTATTGTGAAATACACAGGACCTGCCTCTAAAAACCCAGCCTCCAGTTACCCCAGGCTGATTTGATTGAGCTAGCTAGCGCGCGCTCTCGCTCTCTCCCTCCCCTCCCCCCCGCCCCCTTAACCTGATGTTCGTGGCATTTCAGGGTTCCCCAAAGACTGCAGCAACATCCCCAGGGACAGCCCCAGCGGAGTCCATGTCATCCAGCCGGCAGGCTCTCCCCCTCGAGTGGTGTGGTGTGACATGGACACCGAAGGCAAAGGCTGGACCCTTGTGCAGAGAAATTCTTACAACACAGAGATCACCTGGAAGGAGTCCTGGAGCACCTACAAGTACGGCTTTGGGAACGTGCAGCAGGATTACTGGCTGGGCAACGAGTACCTGTCCCTGCTCACGCGGCAGAACATCTACAAGGTCCGCTTTGTGGTGGAGGACAAATCCAACAACACCCGCTACGCAGAGTACGACATCTTCAGTGTCGAGGATGAGCCCAGCGGGTACCCGCGGAGGCTGGGCAGGTACTCTGGGGACGGCGAGGACTATCTCACCACCTACCACTCCGGCCTGGGGGGCATACACGACAACATGAAGTTCAGCACGACTGACAAGGATCAGGACCAGGCCAGTGGGAATTGCGCAAGTAGCTATGGAGGCTGGTGGTACGACAAGTGTCAGAACGTCCTGTTCAATGGGAAAGGCTACATCTACTGGGCAGGGTTCTGTAAGAGTGGGGAGTGCAGGTCTTCCCTCATCCTGGTTAAGCCAACAGACGTGTGCTGGGTCCGGCAGGAGGAGCCCATCCTCCTTGGGAGCCGGCGCCGCTGAGAAGGGGAGACAATATTAGATCAGACACGGCGCGCCAGCCCCCACCTAATCAGTGCAGTCCCTGCAATGCCTCTACTCTGCTCACTCCCTTCCTGTTGGCTTCTGCATGGTAAATCCCCTGGAATGCATTCGAATGACACAAAAAGCGTGATTGGTGTGTATAACTGGACCCCCGCTTCCACTCTGCCTCTCTGGAAGCCATGTCACTCACTACGACTTTAGACCCACATTTACCTCTGCTTCTCCCAGCCCTGCCACTGCCCCTCGGCATTAGTGATCAATGAATCATGACACTGGATTTCTAGCAACTGTCATTGAGCATTTAAATGGGGGATGACTCAAAGCCAGGACTTTACATCTGAATTCTGCATGTATTAGCAGTGGTGAGTTTAGGTTCAAAAACCTGCCCTCTGTTTTTAATAAATATGGTTATTACATGAGAAAACATTGCAACAGTAATTAGTTGCTGATAAACCACTGAGATTAGATAGACGTGCAACGAAACCACACAATAAAGATATTGGTGTCCCTCTTCAACCCAAGGGGCTAGTCAAAGTTTGGGGCCCTGGGGATGTTCCAGTGGGGAGCAGAAATTGGCAATGGAGTCTGGTAATTGTTTGATGTCTTGTTTATTGACAAGGAACATACAGAGTCCTGCTTCTCCAAACACAGCAGGAACCAACAGCAGGGATTAGCCTCCCTGCTCTCAGCTCCAAGCCTCTTTAGCCAGCACCTGGCCCAAAAGCTCTCTATGCTCCTCCCAAGATCACACCATGCTCACAGGCTCTGCTCGGCTTTCCTGCTCTGCCTCCGTGTCCTGGCTGCACTGCCCGGCTTGTCTCGGTCTGTAGTAGGTCCGGGGTGGGGCTCGTCCCTTCCTGGGGCGCCTGAAAGTCAGACCGCCCCGCTACAAAGCGAATAACAGTTAGGGCCCCGACCTTTGGGTAGGGGCTAAGCACACAATTGACAGTTTAGGGCTCAGGCCCCTATGCAGGGACTGAGCACACAATTAGCAGTTCAGAGCTCAGGCCCTTATGCTAGGGTTACCATATTTCAGCAAGAAAAAAAGAGGACGGGAGGAGCCCCGCCCTAGCCCCACCCCTGCCCCTCCCACTTCCCGCCCCCCCCAGAACCCCCAACCCTCCCCCCGTTCCTTGTCCCCTGACTGCCCCCTCCTGGGACCCCTGCCCCTAACTGCCCCCCAGGACTCCACTCCCTATCTAAGCCTCCCTGTCTCTTGTCCCCTGACTGCCCCAACCCTTATCCACACCCCCACCCCCAGACAGACCCCTGGGACTCCCATGCCCCATCCAACCACTCCCCACCCCCTGACAGCCCCCCCCCCAGAACTCCCAACCCATCTAAACCCCTCTGCTCCCTGTCCCCTGACTGCTCCGATCCATCTCCCCACCCCTGCCACCTGACAGCCCCCCCCCAGAACTCCCAAACACTCCCCCCCTGCTCCTTGTCCCCTGACTGCCCCCTCCTGGGACCCCTGCTCCTAACTGCCCTCCAGAACCCCACCCCCTACCTAAGACTCCCTGTTCCTTGTCCCCTAACTGCCCCCTCCTAAGACCCCCCCCAACTGCCCCCCAGGACCCTACCCCCTACCTGTACCCTGACTGCCCAAAACTTTCTCCACTCCCCCCAAAAAGCCCCCCCCCGTTTCTTGACTGCCACCTCCAGAACCTTCCTGCCCCCTGACCTCCTTACCCTGCTGCTCAGAACAGAGTGTTGGGCTCTGTGCAGCCGAGCCGGACACGTGGCTGAGCTCCCCAGCACAACAAAACCCGGTCCCTGGCCCTGCACAACAAAACCCGGTCTGGCCCTGCACAGTGCTGCTGGACTGGGCTGCAAGGGAGCTGCTGGCTCAGAATGCAGGGCGGATCCGGCTCCTCTACAGCTGCTCCTGAGTCCAGCCCGGGACTTCCCTGCAGCCCTCCCAGCTGGGGAAATCCCGGACATTGTGAGTGCTTTACAAATTCCCCCCGGACGCTATTTTTAGCACACAAAAGGAGGACATGTCCGGGGAAATCCGGACGAATGGTAACCCTACTTATGCAGGGACTGAGCACACAATTAGCAGTTCAGAGCTCAGGCCCTTATGCAGGGACTGAGCACACAATTAGCAGTTCAGAGCTCAGGCCCTTATGCAGGGACTGAGCACACAATTAACAGCTCCGGCCCTGGGTCAGGGTGGGGCAACACACCAATAGTCAGTCAGTGGCCCAGGCCTTGTAGCAGGGGCTGGGTCAGTTTGGGTTAGCCCAGGCCCTAGGTCAGGGCGGGGCAGCCAACAGATAGTCTGTCAGGGGCCCAGGCCCCTTGGACAAGGAGGAGGAGGAGAGACTGCCACGCAGCACGGGGTGGCAGGGAGGAACACAG